>NW_027200363.1:0-21418 GCF_038502225.1 Cherax quadricarinatus | reverse complement strand
TTTTTTTTTTATATTTTATTTAAAACACATATTACAATAAGTAAATAAAAGCATACAGAGTCAGATAATACAAAAAACAACTACGTCCTCATAATCAAAACACACTGCTCGTTTACATTGCCTTTAGAAAATTTCCTCTTCACATGACTCAGTACAACCCACAACACGTGAGTGATGAACAACATTACACAATATTATACCCAACATCAATCAAATCATTTCAAGTTACAATAATGTGACTTAGTACACTACACACTCCTGATATATGTAAATTGTCTTTATGCAAAAACAAAAGAAAACTGTGCAAGCAATAGTAATTAAAAACAATTCTCAATTATCCCATCCTATCAGCATTATACACATTAATTAAGTACATGTAATAAAATATGTTTGAGCCGTACTCCCACAACCCCCCCATAACCCCAACAACCCCCCGACACCCCCCCCCCCCCGTCACCCCAGATCATACTATTGTTCAGTGATCGCAGATGAATTACCAACATGATTTAAACCTTGAATATAGACTCTTGTTGACAATAAAAAATTTCTCTTTAGTGTAAGAAACATAGATGATGCCAACATGACAATTAATATTTAGAAAAAACAACATAAGATTGAACTTAGTATTATGACTAACACTAAAAACCATTTATATAATTATGATTGTGGTCATCCATGAGAACATTACACATGATATAGTCACGGACTCACATATTACATATTCTCATATGTACAAAAATTGAAACATAATATTATATGACTTATGAAAATTTATATTCACAGGAATTATATCAGTGTCATACATGCCCATTAACTTACATAAGAGTATAAAAATACCGAATCACTTTATTGAGCCTCGTCGCATCCCATTGCTAAATATACACATTTATTAAGCTCATTCAATAACAAATATTTTTAGGACATTTCAACTCCCCCCCCCCCATTAGCTCAGATCATCATATTGAACAACGTCATATCATTGTTCATTGAACACAGAGATAAATAACCATCATAATTTAACCCTAGGACATAGTATCTTGGGTTGTTCCTTATTTTTTATATTTTATTTAAAGCAGTTCATACAATATACATAGATAGTTACGTATATATATGTGAATAAATAAATATAAAAAGAGACATTATCAGTGGCTCTGATCCTGCCCACTAAGTAACTATTCATTATGAGTCTGATATGCACCTAACTACATAACTAACATAATGTACAATGATACAAAGCACTTACAATATTAGTGACTCACCCCCCCCCCCCCCCCCCCAACATTTACGTAATTGTTATTATTACACTCAAAAAGTTGCGCTAAGCCACAATGATGAACATGTACTTTAACAGTATTATATACTCCATACATTCTCATTTTTAGTTTAAAACATTACTATGCGTTAATAAAGAAAAGACGCCTTAGCTGGTCCTCCACAGAACTAAATGAAATTACATATGCGCAATACACTTACACGTTTATCTATGAGCCGACATGAAACAAACTCCACAACATCTTAAAACTATTCAATGAACTTTTTAAAATACTGACAACTATTATACTTTATGACAATATTTGTATAATAACACTGCTTTACTATAGTGAACAATGTCAAACAATATGATAACTGTACACTGGATATTGAAATACACACTTGTATTACATATTCCAAGAATGTATATTATTAAACACGTATTGTCTTGTTCATCAAATTCTAGATGTTTAATGACATGTTTCAGAGCCATTTTTAGACTTGCTCTTTCACGCACTATGGTTAATAATACAACATTATAGCCCCTAATCGATTGGTAAGCCGCCTCTTGCTTCTCAGGAAACTATGCTTAATAATCATGATATTCTATATCCATATAAATCATTTTACCCTCCCCCCTTTTACAGAGACCAGTCCACCCAGCCATTACGACACTAATGCGCGCAACCCTCTCACAGTCATACCTCTATACGATACCGGAAAATCTCTGGCCCATCTACATCCATACACTACCTCATTTATACACTTTGTTCTATAGAAGTGTCCTGCTAAAGCCCTTATTCGTTCCTCCCCCCCCACTTCCCTCATCACCCACGATATATAGACATAATCTACCACTAAATACATGACGGCCCTCCTCACACTATCTCCCACTCCCTCTATATCCAAACTCAGTGCCCTTAATACCACTAACCCACTCCCACCCACCATATCCAACACTCTTCGTAACCATAGACGTGCCCGCTCGATCTGCTCACAGAAATACACCACATGATATGCTGTTTCCTCCCCCCCACACAAAACACAACATTGAGACTTCAAAATTCCCATCTGATACAGTCGTACTTTAGTTGGCAAAATCCCATGTAAAAACCTATACATAGTTTCCTTCACCCTTGACTTCACCCGTAACTTACTGAAGTCTCCCCAGATTCGTGTCCAATTATATAATGGAAAAACTGTCTCCCCTTCCAACACCTCTTGAACCCTTTCCAACCTCCCCAAAACACACGCCGTTACATTTTCCGGATTTCTTACCTGTAATAAGTATCTCAACATACTCATACACTCCTCTAATTCCCTACCCCCCCACCACCGCCTCACATCTTCCATCACTTTTCTCACTCTGACACCACGTTCCCCGCCCAATCTCAGATAACAATGCTTCACGTACATGCTCTTCAGTCTGCTACCCAAAGGAATTAAACCTAAACCCCCTTTTGCCAGCGGTGTCATTACAACCGTTTGCCTCAGCCAATGACAACCATATCCCCATATAAAATTCAGTACTTTCCTTTGCACTTGCCGCACATCTTTCGCCATCAATGGGTACACCACAGCCACGTGCCACAATTTAGGATAAATGAGTGTATTAACTACAATGACTCTCTGTTGTATAGTTAAACCACTCGTTCTTATTCCCCCTAACCTAAGCAATACTCTTTGCACTACCCTTTTAGAATTTGCCTCTCGAGTCTCCTGCGCTGCCCCTCTGTACAATACTCCACAAATTTTTAACTGCTCTACTACCTGCCATCCAAACTTTTTTCCCAGTTCCCCTCCCACCCATGACCCCACCTCCAGTAATTTCGACTTCTCACTATTAACATTCATACCTGTTGCTCCACTAAATATTTCAACAATTCTACTTACATTCTTTAACCCCTCCTCTCCCCCCACTAAGACCGTCGTGTCATCTACATAGCCAACTATACCCGTAGCACCCCTAAATCTTACCTCTCCCTCACTTACACCAACATTTATCAACCTATATAATGGGTCTTGCAGACATGCAAATAGGATCTGAGACATGGGGCATCCCTGCCTCAGCCCCCTACCCATACTAACCATCTTCCCCACCCTTCCATTAATTTGCACTCGTATTTCTGCACCTCTATATAAAGTTTCCGCCCACTGCACGATTTCCTCACCAAACCCAATCTTCCTCATAATCATCCATAATGTCTCTCTCTCTACACAATCATAAGCCGCCTTCCAATCCAACGCAAGAACACCTCCACCATCCATCCTACGCTCCTCTATATAACCTTTTATCCTCCCATGCCCACTAAACATTGTTCTCCCTGGCACACCCATCTGTCCCCCATCTATAACCTTCCCAATTACTTTACGCAATCTATTACCTAACACCCTGGCAAACAATTTATAATCCCCGCACATTAATGATAAACCTCTATAATCTAGGATGCTATTCTGTACTTCCCCCTTTGGAACCATAACTACTACACCTGTCCTTTGTGTTAGACTCATGCTTCCCTTATCCTTCATTACATTCATCAACTGCACCAAGAATTCCTTCATTACATCCCAGTTGCTCAAATAAAATTCATTTGGGATTCCATCTATCCCAGGTGCTTTCCCGACACTCATCCCTTTTAATGCCGTCCACACTTCCTCTTCATCTATAGGCCCTTCTATCATCGCTCTATCTGCTGACTCTAGGTTGCTCTGTATCCCCTTCTCTAAAATCTTCATATCCGCTATCTTTCTGTTTCCCCCTCTCATATATATCTCAAACCACTTATCAGCATAACCACTCATACTTTCCGTAGTTACTAACCTCTGTCCCGTCGTATACCCTCCCACATCCGTATGTACGTCCAAATTCATCATAGTCATTGTCTTCTGTCGCGTCTTTAATCGCCGCAAAACACAGGCAGATGGCTTATCTCCCCATAAAACATCTTCCAATCCACCTCTCATTCTCTCACCATCAAATCTTGCATTCTGCATTTCCATTAATTGCGCTTTGATGCCCTCAATCTCTTGTACTGGATAAACCCCACTAAAACCTTCATAGCACTGTTTCAGCAGCCCTTCCAAATATCTCTGTAAGCCATATTTCCATTGACTTACCTCCTTTCCTTTCCTCATATAAAAATTTTTGATTCCTGGTTTGGCATATTCCTCCCACCATCGTAGGATATCACCTCCTTTTCTCCCCTTGTTCCACTCCTTTGTCCACCACTCAACAAAACTATCACCGTCTTCCTGCTCGTCTAACAATCTCACATTAAGTTTCCAATAACTCATGTAACGCTTTGGTAAACCTCCCCATCCCACATCCACGACCACTCCTCTATGATCTGAAAACACTACATTTATAGTTTCTGTAGTAGCCACCTGTAACCCGGGAGAAGCATAAATACGATCTAGTCGTGCCGCGTATCCTCTCCTCACATATGTATGCTCCACGTTCCACCCCTCCCCCCTCACAACATCCGTTAAGCCAACTCCCCCTAAAACATCTCGTAGAACCCCCAGAACACACCCTGCATCCCTCGGCTCCACATCTTTTCTACGTATCACACTATTCCAATCCCCTCCAAATAATGAATAAACAGGTAAACCCCGCATATGATAAATTAGTGTGTCCCTTACAAATTCCTCTTTAACACGTCTATTACTGTCCGCCGGCATGTATACACTCACAAAACACACACGTACCCCACCCCATGTCCCATCCACCCTCGCTACTCTCCCATCTCCCCCTTCTTCCCAATGTAACAATTGGAACGGACTGGTCTCAGCTATTAAAACTGCAGCACCTCCCTTAAGCTTCCCAGTATACCCAGCATAAACTTTATATCCATCTACCGACAAATCCCTTCCATACCTGAAATTATGCTCTTGTAAAAATACTACTTGTATGCCAAGTCTCTTTAAAAAAACACTAAATATCTTACGCTTTACATCAGCCCTTAGGCCGTTAACATTTAAGGTTAGACACTTAAAAATGCTATCGGGGGCTTACCAATCGACCGATATCCTTGCCTTTCCTTACGTTTTTGCTGAACATTCTGATCGCATTGTCCATTTTTTGCCTCACCTTTCCTCTGCCCCTTTCCTCCCCCCCCTGTTATTTTTTTTTTAACATCCACTGATAGTTTCTTACCAGTTCGTTGCGCTGGTGTGAGGACATCATCACTATCAGAAGCCCCTGCCTCTCTCTTACGTGATGCCTCTACTATGTGCATTCCCTCATCTCCACAATCTACGTTGTGTACTTCAACCACAACCTCACTAATCCTGTTTAATTGCTTATCCCCAACACCCACATTACTCACCTCTTCAATTCCTTCCTCACCTATAAGTTTCCCTTCTGACACCATGCTTAGTGTCTCGCCCTCATTCTGATTACCTAAGAATTCTTGAATAACATTATCTATAGTAGCCGTAACCTGACTACCCAAATCCTCTCTTCTCACCTCATCCTCCAAACGCATATTCTCAATAACCTGAGACACCTCCGGTAATGTTACACATTCTTCCGGATTGTCTTCCACGATTTCACTCCATGTTCTCTGATCTTGAAGATGCTCCCCTGTAGACTGGGTCGTCACCTCTCTCTCCTTCCACACACCTTTTCCCTCTCCATTTTTCTCAGGTGTTGATCGACGAGGACACATTGCTGCTATATGATCAAAGGCTCCACATAGTCTACAGGTTCGTCTTTGCCCCGCATATGTTACATATACCTGTATTCTAAAGTCACTCAGAGTCACATATGATGGTATAGATTTGCGCAAAGACATTTTGAGGGTAAAGGAGCCCTCACGCAGTCCACCATACATATTATCAGACCACCTTCCAACTGTTGCCTGATGTATAACACCATACTCGTTGAATGTTGCTTTTATATCTTCTTCATCCGCTTCAAATGGGACATTCCGTAACTTTACCCAAGTATAATACTTGGATACGTCCCTCATGCGTACTTCCAGACCAGGATTAACCGTCATACACACGTCTTGGTATTTTTCCACCATCTTGTCATAAGTCGCAGCCGTCACAAATTTCACAAATATCCTTGTTGCTCCATTTAAGGCAATACCATACAGATCGTCTTTGCTGATGCAGTAGGTATCCCGTAGTATAGCAGGCAGCATAACAGAGGCATTGGTTTGATATACTGCTCCTTTCAACACCTCAATACACACAGTGTTGATTCTCCGCCTGATAGCCTGCGCCATCTTGTGAAAATCACTCAGTGCTACCAACAGGTGCTAGCTCAACTGCCAACGTCCGTCCTCCACCAAGGCTGAGTGACGAATGCAGGAGCAAGGCGCAGCACAACCTCACGGCCCTAGAGCGATGAGGTCAATAGGGCATGAACACCTGTTGAGTGTGGTCATGAACACCTGTTGAGTGCGGGCATGAACACCTGTTGAGTGTGGTCATGAGCACCTGTTGAGTGTGGTCATGAACACCTATTGAGCGTGGTCATGAACACCTATTGAGTGGGGTCATGAACACCTGTTGAGTGTGGTCATGAACACCTGTTCATTGTGGTCATGAACACCTATTGAGTGTGGTCATGAACACCTGTTGAGTGGGGTCATGAATACCTGTTGAGTGTGGTCATGAACACCTATTGAGTGTGGTCATGAACACCTGTTCATTGTGGGCATGAACACTTGTTGAGTGTGGTCATGAACACCTGTTCATTGTGGTCATGAACACCTGTTCATTGTGGTCATGAACACCTATTGAGTGTGGTCATGAATACCTGTTGAGTGTGGTCATGAACACCTGTTCATTGTGGTCATGAACACCTATTGAGTGTGGTCATGAACACCTATTAATTGTGGGCATGAACACCTTCCGAGTGTGGTCATGAACACCTATTGAGTGTGGTCATGAACACCTGTTGAGTGGGGTCATGAACACCTGTTCATTGTGGGCATGAACACCTGTTCATTGTGGGCATGAACACCTGTTGAGTGTGGGCATGAACACCTGTTGAGTGTGGTCATGAACACCCACCTGTTGAGTGTGGGCATGAACACCTGTTGAGTGTGGTCATGAACACCTGTTGAGTGTGGGCATGAACACCTGTTGAGTGTGGTCATGAACACCTATTGAGTGTGGTCATGAACACCTATTGAGTGGGGTCATGAACACCTGTTCATTGTGGTCATGAACACCTGTTGAGTGTGGGCATGAACACCTGTTCATTGTAGGCATGAACACCTGTTGAGTGTGGGCATGAACACCTGTTCAGTGCGGTCATGAACATCTCACTGTATGCATGAGGACGTAAAACATACTTGTTCAACGTAGTGTATAGGCTGGGTTTTCCTGGGATGGGTTTTCCTAACACTCCTGCAGCGCCTCCTGCCTAGCAGTATAAGTATTGTTCAGTGCTGTACCTAAGTGTTGTGACTCGCATCCTGTAGAAAAATTCTAAGAACATGTTAGGGAACTCCAGCACTGTCAGTCGTAGCCTAAGCGGTGTATAAGAAAATCTCGCCAGCTGCTGTTAACTACTGATGTGATATCCTGAAACTGGGTCTATTGTATCTATCTTTTTGCTTAAATATGACTCATAGCTACTAATCCCCACACCCTAGTTCTTCCAGGGGGACTCTAACTTCTTTGGAGAACACATATTGAATTCCCCATGAGAGCTGACCTCTGGGCAGAAGTTATGGGTACTGTGGAGGTCTTGATAAGGTCAGGGAAAGTGGCTAAGAGATAGAGCTGGAGCTCTATCTGAGGATTCGGTGGCCAAACTGTCGGGAAGATAACCAAAGCTGTGCGTGAGGTCACGGGACCTGGTGGTAGTACGTAGTTTGGTTGATCTTCTAGGAGTAATCTTTCAAGAATTTTGTACTGTAAGTGAAAATTCTTTTTCGTCAGCTAATCGCATTCCCATATTATAAGTATCTTGTATTTTCCCAGTTATCTTAGTATCAGATCCTTTTCTTTTTAATCAAGTATATTATGATCATAAATAATTAGGTATTAATAAATTGTAATTGAGTGGAATATTCAAATTCCCCTTCTTCAATTTGTTGTTTTGTATAAGACTGATTTGTGAGTACAAAGTTAAATAAAAGTTAGTAAAATTCACAATAATGTACAGAGAGGTGAAATCGTGTCTCATTCTCTGAAGTTATCACTCATTACTCACTATATTGTGGGTAAGAAGAGTTAACTTCTCTCGCCCCTGATGTAACAATTAAAGACATCTGCACATTTCAGTGTACGTAGCGATGATAATAAAAGTTTGTTTCAAATTAAGTTGAAGGTACAGAGGAGGTAAACGGCAACCTTATGTGTTGGTAGTATGATTTGCTGGGTGGGTTGGTGGGGGGTGGGCAGAGTCAGTGTTCATCCACCCACAGACTAGAGTCGACGGGCGCCACCCTCCTCAGTGTTGCTTGGGGCAGTAGCTGAGACACTTTGTCTTCAGTATTCTACCACTTATCACTGATCAAGTGTAGCTCAGCAGTCACCGACAGCTTGGAGAGTACTGTGAAACACTCCTGAAAGTGCTATCTATCGCTTCAGAACTCTACTCTTAACGTATAGACGTCGACAAAAAAAGAAAACCCAAGAAGTGAATAATGAGTTGGTTAGTGACGGTCGTGTGTGCGGTGGTGGTGATTTGGATACTGAAGAAATACTGGTCCGACTTCCGAAGGAGGTTAGTGTCCAGTGTTGGGCAAAGTGAATGGATCATTGAGTGCCAGTCTCTTGGTGAATCCATTTAGTGTTCACTTTCAGCAAAAGTGCATTTTTTATTTTAAACTTAGCGGGAGGGCGGGAGCTAAAAAAAATAAGCTGAAAAAAATTCGAAGAAATTTTTTTTTAACATAATTTTCAATATATATGTAAAATTTCGTCAGTTATCGTGTTTTCATAGTCATTATTCAATGTAATACAGTGAAAATCAATCATTAATTAAAAATATATAAAATATTTGCATGGGGGCTTTAACTCCCATTAGCCCCCAGAGCCTGTATTTACGTAGATAACATTATCAGGAGATTAGTGGAGCACCTGGTAAGGAGCAGATTCATAAACAACGACCAACATGGTTTTCGAGATGGTAAATTATTTCTCACAAATGTGCTACAGTTCCACGACAAGGTACAAATTTTAGGCAGGAAAGAGAGGGATGAGTGGAATGCATATTTTTTGACCGTAGGAAGGTATTTGATACAGTATTCCATAAGAGACTAGGCCAAAAGCTAGAGGAGGAGGCAGGAAAAACACTGCGATGATTCAAAGAATAGCTAACAGGTAGGGAACAACAAGTTATTGTCCGGGAGGAGGTGTCGGAATGGGAAAGTGTGACGAGTGGGGTTCCGCAAGTGTCATTACCTGAACCAGTACTGTTTCTGGTGAATGCAAATGACATACCAGAGGAGATCGAGTCAGAGGTGTCCCTGTTCGCAGATGATGCGAAACTAATGAGAAGAATAAAAACGGGCAGACCAATAAAGACTACAAATGAATCTGGACAAGCTGCAGGATACGTCTGACAAGTTGCTGTTCAAATTTAACCCCAGTAAATACAGTTATGAAAATCGGGAAGGACAAAGACGACCAGAAGCAGAATACAGCTTTGGGTGACAAAAGCTGCAAACCTCCCTAAAAGAGAAGGGCCTATCAATGGACATGGTCTCAAGTATTTCGCCAGAGGCATTCATCCACCGAATAACAGCTGCAGTAAACGCAAGACTAAGAAATTTAAGAGTAACTTCCAGGAACCTCAACAAAAAAGCATGCACGACCTTATACACGGCATATGTCAAGTCAATCTAGGAGTATGCAGCGCCAGTATGGAACCCACATCTGATAAACCATGTAAAGAAGCTGGAGAAAGTGCAGAGGTTTGTACGAGGCTAGCCCCACACCTGAGCAGTATGAACTATGAGAGGCTAGATGAGCTAAAGCCTAATGACATTAGAGGATAGAAAGGTCAAAGTTGTCATGATTACGACGTACAAAATACTGAGAGGAATTAACAAGGCGAGCCTGTATTAGGGAGCTGTTTCAGGTACACTAGGGCACAGTAGGAAGTTAAAAAAAAAATTAGTTACGGGAATGTTGGGAAATACTTCTTTAACCCTAGTGCTCAGGAAGTGATAGAGGCTGGATCCATACATAATTTTAAGAGTAGATATTATAGGTGTGGAAAATACTGTATATTCTCCAAAAATAGTGTATTTTATATGTAAATCGATGGCCTATATTGTAGGCAATAAAAATTAATTTGTAAATAAAGAACCAGCGATGGGTGAGCATTGCTGGGGGAGAGACGCCATTGTTTTGAATGGGGTAAAGGAACGCTAATGAAATGTGCATAAATTTTCGTCGCTCTAGGGGTTATGTTGGGCTTAAAACCTCTCAAATAGGAGCCGAAATTGTTGGATTTGCAGTCCTGCATAACGTGAGCATTAGGCGAATGGACAGGACAGCTTTGGAACCCCAGCTAAGTCATGTCTATTTTGTGTTGAAATTCTGGCCAGTATTTTCTTCATAAATTTAGGCAAGGGGGTTTGTATGACACACCGTAATCTCCAGACTAATTGGTGAGTCTTATTATTATAAATTCTCCTTCAGTGTATATGTATTCACATTTTAAATTTAATATACAGTCCACATATTTACATTAATGTTTTTACCAGAATTCCTGGTGATGTATATTTCATTTGAAATTAATATAGGTCCAGAGTGACTTGTGGAGAGAGAGATTATCGTAGGTATCGAAGGACATTTTTTTGCGACCTGGTGTCCTAAAATTCCTACTTGTCTCTGTAACCTTGATAAAGAATAATTATCTTTGTTACTATTTACTAGTATGTATCTTCTGAGTTACATCCAGGTAAATTTAATTTTCCACAATAGGAGTACTGTAGTAGGTTCTCCTATAATATCTACTCTTAGAATTATGTGTGGATCCCGCCTCAATCGCTTTCTGACTACTAGGGTTAAAGAGTGGATATTATAGAACTTACCCAGTCAGGAAGGAGTGAACACAGGCCAGCGGAGAGGCAGGACTGAGACACAATTAGGTGAGCAAGCACACGCACGCACGCACGCACGCACGCACGCACGCACGCACGCACGCACGCACGCACGCACGCACGCACGCACACACACACACACACACACACACACACACACACACACACACACACACACACACACACACACACACACACACACACACACACACACACACACACACAAATGGAAGGTAGAAGGGATGATACTCAAGTAATGCAGGAATACCTAGTGAACAGAAAGTAACAGGTGATAGTAAGAGAAGAGGTGTTGGAGTGAGCACAAGTGGGAGGTGAAGCTCCATGGAAACTAGACAGGAGAGAGAAGGGTGGACAGACTGCATAAGTTTGGGTTGCTAGAAGGCATTTTACATTGTGTAACAAAAGACCGAAAGAAGATGTGGGCCTCGGTGATAAGATATTTAAGTGGATAAAAATAGTAACTGAAGAAACAAAAACTCACATTAAGGGAGGAATGATGAATATGACCCAAAGCTCTCTCTTGTATGTGAATGACCTACCAGAGGGAATTGATTCTTACAAAATATACAGATAATGCACAACTGATGAGGATAAATCAGCTGAGGACATCAGAAGACTGAAAGAAACCTGGATTATTATTATCATTATAATCAAGGGGAAGCGCTAAACCCGGAAGATTATACAGCGCCTGGGGGGGATGTGGAAGGCATTCAGGCTTAATTCGGGGAACTGGAGCATAGATCCAATTCCCTAAATCAAGAGCCCCTCACCAATATCAAGGAACCTTCCTTGAGGGGAAGAAACCTGGAGAGACTAAAGTAATGTTCCAGTGTGTGAATGCCGATGATCAGTTCCAACAAGTAAAAAAAAAAAAAAGATAAAATTCGGAGAAAGGCCATAATACCAATTGAGAGGTGACGCTCAAATACTACAAGTAAGAATTTGAACAAGACGCCATTCAGAATGCTACACACAAGTTCCATACTGACACACAGTGCCAGTATGGAACTTATAAATAACAGAAATAGCTTCAAAGGTTTATCATCCAGTTGTTTCCGAAGTTGTGGGGAAAGAACTACGAGGAAAAGCTGAAGGATATAACTCAAGACCCAGACAGAAAAATTATGACACAAAAATACTCAGTGTGAACAAGTATAGGATAATGGATACAACAAGGATGAGAATGAAGGAAGTTAAATTCTGTGATAAATGGTTTTGAAAACCGACATGTTGAAGATTAAGACACCTATGCAACAAATGTTGCATAAGTGTCTTAATCTTCAAGTTGAATTCTGAAAGAAGTCACAAGAGCATTAGAGAAAGCTTCATTGTAAGGAAAGTGAGGGGGTGGAGACTGACTCTAAGATTTCAGAAGTATTTATGATGGATCTCATTGGTCAGGGACCAATTGTACTAGACAAATGAATGTTAAGTGGCGAGCCTATCAGCTGATGCTCAGACCTTGCAAACATTTGTTCGAAGGTTTGCCAGTCTGTCCCATATAGGATAAGTTGTAACCATTGCAACAACTTTTGTTGACACCACCAACACACTGCTGAGGAGAATTCTTTATCAAAATACTTCTAAAAGTCCATGAATTCTTGATTACTTGTATAAGTGATCACATTCCAGAAACTCATTCCCTCCCCACACAGTACTCCTTGACGTCGGAGGGACCAGAACGAGAGGATAAAGATTGTGTGCAACTGTCCAAATAAGACAAAGGAACATTATGAAAGTAGTATATTTGGGTGAAGTGAGGACGTTCTCTCTCTCCTCTTTTTTCATCCCTCCCTTCCTATGCTCTTGCTGTACCACCATCCACCACTTCTTCCCTGTCCACAGGTACTTTGCAGCGTTCATGAACTACTTCAGCCAGGGTGTGGATACCAAGGTGCTGGAGATGAAGAAAGACGTGTTCGCCACGCTGGGGTCGGAGGTGTCACACGACCCGCAACTCAGGAAAGAAAATGCCATCAAGATCCTCGAGATCGGAGTTGGTACAGGTGTGTACTTCCCCCCCCCCCCCCCCAATGAGAGGTGGGTACCTGCCCCATCTCATGACAGGTACGTGCTTGTCCCATCTCATGGCAGGTACGTGCTTGTCCCATCTCATGGCAGGTACGTGCTTGTCCCATCTCATGGCAGGTACGTGCTTGTCCCATCTCATGGCAGGTACGTGCTTGTCCCATCTCATGGCAGGTACGTACTTGTCCCATCTCATGACAGGTGCGTACTTGTCCCTTCTCATGACAGGTGCATACTTGTCCCTTCTCATGACAGGTGCGTACTTGTCCCATCTCATGACAGGTACTTGTCCAATCTCATAAATGGTACTTGTCCCATCTCATGACAGGTACTTGTCCCATCTCATGAGAGGTACGTGCTTGTTCCATCTCATGACAGGTGCGTACTTGTCCCATCTCATGGCAAGTATATACTTGTCCCATCTCATGGCAGGTATGTACTTGTCCCATCTCATGGCAGATATGTACTTGTCCCATCTCATGGCAGGTATGTACTTGTCCCATCTCATGACAGGTATGTACTTGTCCCATCTCATGACAGGTATGTACTTGTCCCATCTCATGACAGGTATGTACTTGTCCCATCTCATGACAGGTACTTGTCCCATCTCATGACAGGTACTTGTCCCATCTCATGACAGGTACTTGTCCCATCTCATGACAGGTACTTGTCCCATCTCATGACAGGTACTTGTCCCATCTCATGAGAGGTACGTGCTTGTTCCATCTCATGACAGGTGCGTACTTGTCCCATCTCATGGCAAGTATATACTTGTCCCATCTCATGGCAGGTATGTACTTGTCCCATCTCATGGCAGGTATGTACTTGTCCCATCTCATGGCAGGTATGTACTTGTCCCATCTCATGACAGGTATGTACTTGTCCCATCTCATGACAAGTATATACTTGTACCATCTCATAACAAGTACTTGTCCCATCTCATGACAGGTGCTTGTCTCATCTCATGAGAGATACTTGTCCCATCTCTTGCATCTCATAGCTGTATAGCCCTTGTGGCTTAGCGCTTCTTTTTGATTATAATAATAATAATTGCATCTCATAATGGTCCACAAAGTCTGTTTGATTCCCGTCTCTACTGCCATTGAACTTTTCCGTGCAGTATCGAGAATGCCTCTTCAGATCTACTTCACACTTTCAGCTCTCGTGTATCTTGATGAATTAGAAACGTGTGCAACATCTGGGTATCGACTTTGTAGACGCTTCGCCATTCAGTGGCTTTATCAATACAATGCATGGACATAATCTGAAGACTAGAAATATATACAGAAGAGGTAATCAGTCCCTCAGCCTAGGAGCAGATGGTGAGCGCCGTAGTCTTGAAGAATCTGAAGCTGATTGGTGCTTATATACTGGAGTCGTTGATAAATTAGACACATGTGCAACTCTTGGGTATCTTTATTGAGGAAACGTTTCGCCACACAGTGGCTTCATCAGTCCATACATGGGAGAAACTTGAAGAACAGGAGGAGAATGAGGTAATCAGTCCCTCAACCTTGAGTCGATGTGGTCAGTCCATCAGTCTTGAATAGAATACGGCATATGGGCGGAGAAGCAGCTTATAAACCGTAGGCAGGAGAGGAATTCTTCGCTTGCCTAACCCTTGGGCACGACCTACTTCCACATTGAACAAATGTGACACCACCTACATCTGCTGCACCTCTCCTGCCTACGGTTTATAAGCTGCTTCTCCGCCCATTTGCCGTATTCTCTTCAAAATTGATGAACTGACCACATCGACTCAAGGTTGAGGGACTGATTACCTCATTCTCCTCCTGTTCTTCAAGTTTCTCCCATGTATGGACTGATGAAGCCACTGTGTGGCGAAACGTTTCCTCAATAAAGATACCCAAGAGTTGCACATGTGTCTAATTTATCAACCTGTCGGTTCTCTGAACCATTGATCTACAATACTGGAGTCATCATGGAATCTTTGTACAGAGGACAACTCCACAACCTAATTTCCTATTGGATCAACTCCTGGGCATGACCTACCTCCACTGGGGAGTCCCGCCTACCAGTGACAAACACCTTCGTCTACCGCATCTGTCTCCAGTATATAAGCGCCCGTCTTCCTGCCTTTTCTTCACATTCTTTAAGATTACGGTGCTCATCACTTGCTCCTAGACTGAGGGACAGATTACCTCGTCTTCCACTGTCAGCTGTATATATTTCTACAGTCTCCAGATTATGTCCATATATCGATATAGCCACTGTATCACGAAACGTCTACAAAGTAACGAAACCCAGACGTTGCACATGTGTCTAACTCATCATCTTGTCGGGTACTGTATACCACTGATAAATAACTTATATATCGTGCTGAATGGTGGTATTGTTACATGTCAGTATAGCTTTCTGTTTGCCAGTTTCAGAACCATTTTGCAGTTACATCCTAGTGTTCTGAAACCTTCCCAAATTAAGTGATGTAAAAGTTCACTACATGATGCTCTGAGCAGCCTCAAACCAGAAGTACGAGGCAGTGTTGTTTTTCCTGTTTTCCGAAACTGATTTTTTTTCATCTCGTAAAGGCTTCCGGAAAATAATTTCCAATGTGACATATGCACACCTTATGCAATAAAAATTACCTTGAGAGTATAACTCGCTTATATTAATTAATTATTTTGTATAAGGTATCAGTTTATCAAGACTGGTCTTAGATTACATTTTAAAATAATTATTCGTACAATTTGGAGCTATGTGGTTCTCTGGCCAAGCTATGAAAGATAAATTATATAATTGTAACACATAAATTGTAAGATTTGTGAGTTACGATTGACTCCCACAGCCATACAACTCAATTCCACAGCCATACAGATCACCCCCACAGCCATACAGCTCAATCCCATACCTCAATAACTCACCCCCACACCCCAACAACTCACTCCCACACCCCAACAACTCACTCCCACACCCCAACAACTCGCTTCCACACCCCAACAACTCGCTTCCACATCCCAGCATCTCCCTGCAACACCCTAACAACACACTCCCATGACCGAACAGCTCACTCCACACACCCATAACTCACTCCCACACCCCAACAACTCACTCCCACACACCAACAACTCACTCCCACACACCAACAACTCACTCCCACACACCAACAACTCACTCCCACACACCAACAACTCACTCCCACACACCAACAACTCACTCCCACATCATAACAACTCACTCCCACACACCAACAACTCACTCCCACACCTCAACAACTCACTCCCACACCCCAACAACTCACTCCCACACCCCAACAACTCACTCCCACACACAAACAACTCACTCCCACACCTCAACAACTCACTCCCACACCCCAACAACGCACTCCCACACCTCAACAACTCACTCCCACACCCCAACAACTCACTCCCACACCCCAACAACTCACTCCCGCACACAAACAACTCACTCCTACCCCCTCAACCCCCAGCAACTCGGTTCCATGTTTCTCGTTCACCAAGGCCACACATAATTGGTTGGAAGATAAACGTTAGATAATCAAGTTTGTGAGACGTAGTTCATTGTCTGCCTCGTATCTAATCTCTTAGTGTGCCTCGCTGCAAGGTTGTGAGAATTCGAGAGACAGAAACAAGAGGGTTCTCTGAACATTTAGGCCCCCCCCCCAGAGGTCCTCTTCAACAGACTTGGTAAACAGCACCTCAGTTGAAGGACAGAGTATAAGAACGCATTTACCTTGTTTCAACATATACTGTAACTAAATCGTTATAACTATGACCATAATTTTTAAAGAGGTGGACCGGAAAGCCAGCGGAAGGCCTCAGCCAGATGACCAAAAGCTCCAATGGCGAGTCATCATCTAAGACCAGCGTCAGGAAACACTTGTTCTGTTACCTGGCAAGCCTTACCTAACCTCACCTACGTTGTTTGTCTCCATGTGGGTACTGACTTCCATGTGGGTACTGACTTCCATGTGGGTACTGACTTCCATGTGGGTACTGACTTCCATGTGGGTACTGACTTCCATGTGGGTACTGACTTCTCAATGTCAAGAGTTTATTACACTTTGATGGTCACTATAAGAACATGCCCTTTATTGTCCACTTATTGAGGAATATAGAGATAGGCAGTATAATAACAAAAGTGATATGTCATGGTATCTTATTAGTGAAAATTAGATACCAGATATATTAAACAAATTAACTAAATGTAATTGAAACAAACAAATAAGTGAACTGTAGATATAAATCCAGACGTACTCCTGCAAATCCTATTGAGGTCTAGTCCATAGGTCTTTTGTGTATTCATGTGCTCTTGGGCGCCCTACCGTCCACACGATGGATGTGGAGTCCACACTAAACTAGCCGCTTCGGCAGCAAAATCAGTCATATATGAGAACATGACTTGATGAATAAGACACATGTGCAACAAATGAACAGTGAGATTTTAAATGTTAAACGATACTATGAGATTTTAATTTCAGAATGAAATCTGGAGAGACAAAGAGTATACCAGAGTTCAGTGACTTGAAAATTACTTGTCGATTAAAATGTTATGCGAGATACCGAGCATGCAGAATCTACCTCCAACGTCGTCTTCGCTCTAATACTCTCTCTTTACCTTCCATTCTTGCTGATGGACCCTCCTTTAATCCCGACTCTCTCGTTGACTTTTTGACAACAATTGATTTACTCCACAAACTCTGATGATGATACCTTTAGCACTGACCTCAACCCTTTCTACCTCAATCTCCTGCTTCCCTCTTGCACTATCCACTGCCCCGCTGATCTCTGTAACCTACTAATTATCCCTCTCCCTTTTGCCACCTGATACCCCCGCTTCCTTCCCTGCCCTGCAGCGATGTATGGCCCTTCTGGTTTAGCGCTTCTTTTTGATTATAATAATATGTGAGAGACATTTTAGTACTTGTAGTTTTATTACGACGATGGTGTTTACAACACTGTTACGAGTATCGTTATGTTTTGT
The DNA here is from genome assembly GCF_038502225.1 of Cherax quadricarinatus. NCBI lineage: Eukaryota > Metazoa > Arthropoda > Malacostraca > Decapoda > Parastacidae > Cherax > Cherax quadricarinatus. The sequence continues at coordinate 3,134 of NW_027200363.1, read as the reverse complement.
TGTACCTTACGAAGAAATTATTACGATCATGTAAATATAAGTGAGTGCAAGAAGTGTCATGACACTGTGCTGGTCAGAGTGTGGGTCTAGTGTCATGACACTGTGCTGGTCAGTGTGTGAGTCTAGTGTCATGACACTGTGCTGGTCAGTGTGTGAGTCTAGTGTCATGACACTGTGCTGGTCAGTGTGTGAGTCTAGTGTCATGACACTGCTGGTCAGAGTGTGGGTCTAATGTCATGACACTGCTGGTCAGTGTGTGGGTCTAATGTCATGACACTGCTGGTCAGTGTGTGGGTCTAATGTCATGACACTGCTGGTCAGTGTGTGGGTCTAATGTCATGACACTGCTGGTCAGTGTGTGGGTCTAGTGTCATGACACTGTGCTGGTCAGTGTGTGAGTCTAGTGTCATGACACTGCTGGTCAGAGTGTGGGTCTAATGTCATGACACTGCTGGTCAGTGTGTGGGTCTAATGTCATGACACTGCTGGTCAGTGTGTGGGTCTAATGTCATGACACTGCTGGTCAGTGTGTGGGTCTAATGTCATGACACTGCTGGTCAGTGTGTGGGTCTAATGTCATGACACTGCTGGTCAGAGTGTGGGTCTAATGTCATGACACTGCTGGTCAGTGTGTGGGTCTAATGTCAGACACTGTGCTGGTCAGTGTGTGGGTCTAATGTCAGACACTGTGCTGGTCAGAATGTGGGTCTAGTGTCATGACACTGTGCTGGTCAGAATGTGGGTCTAGTGTCATGACACTGTGCTGGTCAGAATGTGGGTCTAGTGTCATGACACTGTGCTGGTAAGAGTGTGGGTCTAGTGTCATGACACTGTGCTGGTAAGAGTGTGGGTCTAGTGTCATGACACTATGCTAGTCAGTGTGTGGGTCTAGTGTCATGACACTGTGCTGGTCAGAATGTGGGTCTAGTGTCATGACACTGCTGGTCACAGTGTGGGTCTAGTGTCATGACACTGTGCTGGTAAGAGTGTGGGTCTAGTGTCATGACACTATGCTAGTCAGTGTGTGGGTCTAGTGTCATGACACTGTGCTAGTCAGAATGTGGGTCTAGTGTCATGACACTGTGCTGGTCAGAGTTTGGGTCTAGTGTCATGACACTGCTGGTAAGAGTGTGGGTCTAGTGTCATGACACTGTGATGGTCAGAGTGTGGGTCTAGTGTCATGACACTGCTGGTCAGAGTGTGGGTCTAGTGTCATGGCACTGTGATGGTCAGAGTGTGGGTCTAGTGTCAGACACTGCTGGTCAGAGTGTGGGTCTAGTGTCATGACACTGTGCTGGTCAGTGTGGGTCTAGTGTCATGACACTGCTGGTCACAGTGTGGGTCTAGTGTCATGACACTGTGCTGGTCAGAGTGTGGGTCTAGTGTCATGACACTGCTGGTAAGAGTGTGGGTCTAGTGTCATGACACTGTGATGGTCAGAGTGTGGGTCTAGTGTCATGACACTGCTGGTAAGAGTGTGGGTCTAGTGTCATGACACTGTGCTGGTCAGAGTGTAGGTCTAGTGTCAGACACTGTGCTGGTCAGAGTGTGGGTCTAGTGTCATGACACTGTGCTGGTCAGAGTGTGGGTCTAGTGTCAGACACTGTGCTGGTCAGTGTGTGGGTCTAGTGTCAGACACTGTGCTGGTCAGAGTGTGGGTCTAGTGTCAGACACTGTGCTGGTGTTTGTCTATATCAGTGAAGCTAGGAAAAGAAAGTCAGGGTGACACTATGGTGCAATATACCGAGTCACTGTTACACTGCGAGGTTCATGGTCACACACACACACACACACACACACACACACACACACACACACACACACACACACACAGAAACAAGGGGTCTCAATTGGAAGCTGAAGTCTCAGACGAGTCAGAAGGATGTTAGGAAGTATTTCTTCAGTCATAGTCGTCAGAAAGTGGAATAGCCTAACAAGTGATGTAGTGGAGGCAGGGACCATACATAGCTTTAAGACGAGGTATGACAAAGCTCTGGAAGCAGAGAGAGAGAGAGAGAGAGAGAGAGAGAGAGAGAGAGAGAGGACCTGGTAGCGATCAGTGAAGAGGCGGGGCCAGGAGCTGAGTCTCGACCCCTGCAACCACAATTAGGTGAGTACAATTAGGTGAGTACACAAGAAGACCCCAGACGGAGTGCAGGTTTGGCTGGTCAGACACTGCAAGCTTCACTCTAGAAAAAGAATCTTGGTGTGAGTATCATACCCAGCACATCTCCTGAGGCGCACATCAACCAAATAACTGCTGCAGCATATGGGCGCCTGCAAACCGAAGAAGATTGTTTCGACATCTCAGTAAGGAGTCTCACGACACCACCGTGTATGTCAGGCCAATATTGGAGTATACACCACCAATATGGAACCCACTCTTGGTCAAGTACGTCAAGAAATTAGAGAAAGTGCAAAAGTTTGCTACAAGACTAGTCTTGGAGCTAAGGGGAGCACAGGAAGGATGGGGGGACAACTTGATAATACTGAGGGGAACTGACAGATTGAACAACGCCAGAATGTTTTAGAGATAGGATATAAGAACAAGAAGACACACCTGGAAGTTGAAAACTCAGATGAGTCACAGGGATGTTGAGAAGGATTTCTTCAGCCTTAAAGTTGTCATAAAGTGGAACAAACTAGAGAGCGGGGTATTGGAGGTAGGATCCATACGTAACTTTAAGAAGAGGTACAATAAGTGCTCTTAGAGCCGGGAGAGTGGACCTAATAGCGACGAGGCGGGACCATGAAGTGCGACTCGACCCTAACAACCATATATAGTTGAGTACACACACACACACAACACTGTGAAAGGCTTCGTTTAGTGTAATATTTATCCACAACTAATATCTCCCAAAAGAAACAAATTTTTGTATCTACTTAGTCCAAAGCTTCAGCCACAATCTTCGTGGGATATTCTCAGTACTCTACTTGTAAGATAAGCCAGTATTTAAATATAAGTTAGGATTTATTTAAAGATAAGCGAGGATTTACTAGAATCAAACGTGACAATCCCATCGAATCATTCTTGGGAAACTGATAAAGACGTCAAAAATAAAAATAAAAATTTTGTCCATATATAATATACAGAGCCTAAAACTGTATTAATATATTTAATGACCACCACGAGG
>NW_027200362.1:0-17500 GCF_038502225.1 Cherax quadricarinatus | reverse complement strand
ATTGCAGGTGTTGAACACTGCAGGTGTTCAACATATACACTTACACTGGTCACCTCTAGTTATAAATTCGTTGTATGACCCCTGCGAGTTTAGTGCTTTCTCTTGAATAATAATAACAATCTGTCTGTATGTTTATGGAGGGAGGGAGGGAGGGAGGAAGGGAGGGAGGGAGGGAGGGAGAAGAGACGTCAGGGGAGAGGGGAAGGAAGGAAGTATTTAGGGAAGGAAGTATTTAGGGAAGGAAGTATTTAGGGAAGGAAGTATTTAGGGAAGGAAGTATTTAGCTAGGGAAGAAGGCAGGGAGGGAAGGAGAAAGGTGTACAGTGAGGAAAAGGAGGAGGGAGGGAAGGAATCTAAGAAGGGAGGGAAAAAGGGAAGGAAGGAAGGAAGGAAGGAAAGAGGAAAGGAAAGAAGGAAGGAAAAATAAGGGAAGGAAGAAAGGACTAAAGGAAGGAAGGACGGAATGATGGAAAGAATGAAGGATGAAGGGAGAGAAGGAAGGAGGGAAGGATGAAAGGAAGAAAAGGCGGAAGGAGGGAAAGAAGGAGGGAAGGAATTAAGGAGAGAAGGAAGGAAGGAAGGAGGTGTTTGTGGTCTTACAAGTCTGGTTGGTAGACCTGGAATTTTGTGACGCATAATTGTTGTGATCAAAATCAGGAGTCTTGTAGGTGTCAAGATTGAGGATCCAGTGAGTGCCACTCTGGCACCTTTGAGGATCCAGTGAGTGCCACTCTGGCACCCTTGAGGATCCAGTGAGTGCCACTCTGGCACCCTTGAGGATCCAGTGAGTGCCACTCTGGCACCCTTGAGGTTCCAGTGAGTGCCACTCTGGCATCCTTGAGAATTCAGTGAGTGCCACTCTGGCACCCTTGAGGATCCAGTGAGTGCCACTCTAGCACCCTTGAGGATTCAGTGAGTGCCACTCTGGCACCCTTGAGAATCCAGTGAGTGCCACTCTGGCACCCTTGAGGATAGAGTGAGTGCCACTCTGGCACCCTTGAGGATAGAGTGCCACTCTAGCACCCTTGAGGATCCAGTGAGTGCCACTCTGGCACCCTTGAGGATCCAGTGTCACTCTGGCATCCTTGAGAATTCAGTGAGTGCCACTCTGGCACCCTTGAGGATCCAGTGAGTGCCACTCTGGCACCCTTGAGGATTCAGTGAGTGCCACTCTGGCACCCTTGAGGATCCAGTGAGTGCCACTCTGGCATCCTTGAGAATTCAGTGAGTGCCACTCTGGCACCCTTGAGGATCCAGTGAGTGCCACTCTGGCACCCTTGAGGATCCAGTGAGTGCCACTCTGGCACCCTTGAGGATCCAGTGAGTGCCACTCTGGCACCCTTGAGGAGCTTGAGAGAGTAGCTGACTTGAGGTAGCTGGCTGGCTAGGTCGGCCTACTGGTGACACGAAATGGCCATCTTGCTGGTCGAAAGAAATCTCCATACATCGGCGTAATTATCAATTTTGCGCCCACACCGCTGGCACCATTTATCGTAGGGGTTCTTAATGGAGAAATCGAGGGTTGAAGGTAGACACACTTGTTGGACGGTAACATATATTGTCAGACTGTGATGATGAACGTGGAGCCCAGCCTCTGCCTGTCTACGCCTGTCGAGGTCTACACGCCGTCTGAGACCGGGGCAGAGGTACGAACGTGCACATGCGCATCCCGTGATGTCACACAAAGTCACAGGCCTAAAAGGGATCTCCTATCTAAAGCACATGGATGATACTAATATGCTATACAACACAGGGATCAGCAACCATGCTGACACTGGCACCCTTGAGGATCCAGTGAGTGCCACTCTGGCACCCTTGAGGATTCAGTGAGTGCCACTCTGGCACCCTTGAGAATCCAGTGAGTGCCACTCTGGCACCCTTGAGGATCCAGTGAGTGCCACTCTGGCACCCTTGAGAATCCAGTGAGTGCCACTCTGGCACCCTTGAGAATCCAGTGAGTGCCACTCTGGCACCCTTAAGGATCCAGTGAGTGCCACTCTGGCACCCTTGAGGATCCAGTGATTGCCACTCTGGCACCCTTGAGGATCCAGTGAGTGCCACTCTGGCAACCTTGAGGATCCAGTGAGTGCCACTCTGGCACCCTTGAGAATCCAGTGAGTGCCACTATGACACACTTGAGAATCCAGTGAGTGCGACTCTGGCACCCTTGAAAATCCGGTGAGTGCCACTCTGGCACACTTGAGAATTTTGTGAGTGCCACACTTAATAATGCAGTAAGTGCCACTCCTGAGAAGGCAAGATGGCTGCCACTTTACTTTCTCTTATCACCAAATCAAAGCAGCTTAATTCCAATAAAAGTGTTAATATTCCTATATATATATATATATATATATATATATATATATATATATATATATATATATATATATATATATATATATATAATATATATATATATATATATATATATATATATATATATATATATATATATATATATATATATATATATATATATATATATATATATATATATATTATAAATGTATATATATATATATATATATATATATATATATATATATATATATATATATATATATATATATATATATATATATATATATATATATATATATATATATATATATATATATATATATATATATATATATATATATATATATATATATATATATATCCTACAATGTTTATGGAATCTGCCTTTTTGGCAGCTAAGAAAACTTGTTATAGAACAGAACCTAGGATAACACCTCAGACCAAGAATGTGCTGGTTCTCCCATATACCGAGAATTTATCTGTCCTACCGAAGGCTCTTAGAAGATTTAACATACAAGTAGTATTTAAAAATTCACGGACTATTAGAAGCATTCTGATAAAGAATGCACCACACAACAACGTGTTGGTGGTGTCTACAGAGTTGGTTACAACGGTTGTAGTCTCTCTTATTTGGGACAAACTGGAAAATTATTGGAGGTGAGAATGTCCCAGCACCGTTATTCGATACGTACGTATAGCACAGGAGTCGATCGCGATTTTCAACCATATTAGAGCTTGTAATAACCCAGCAAACTGGTGTGAAGCAAGAGTCATATTCCATTGTTCCTCCTGGCTTGAAAGGAATATAGTAGAATCGGCAATTATTAAGCATGATAGGCAGTCATTATACAATATCAGTGATAGGCTGTTCAAATTAAATGCGTTTTAAGTACACAATTTAAAATTGGGCTCTTATACGAATGCATCAGACTTAAATATGCCACACCGTGGAAATAGGACCTTTGTTTTTGTTTTCCTGAAGTTTCTGAAGGTTGAACCAGTTTCCTTTACATAACTTTTTGGAAGTCTCCCTTCTATATGGTACCGTTTTCTCTTGTAATTTAAAGGGACACGTTGTCCCAGGCGGGGAGGATATAATTGTCAGTGATTTCTATATCACTGACAATATATTTAAAGTTATAGATGTCATAGCGGAATATGGCCGAATTTTTTATTATTGCCACATTACTTTCGTTTAGGCTATTACAATATCAATGCTTGTGGGATTTTCTAATGTTATAGTATTCATCTTTTTGACTGTGGTACTGTTGGTTGGTACCTTCTCCTTTCTCCTTCCCTCACTCCAGTAAAGACGGTCCTCTGGGAACGTTATTTGCTGGACACCCTCCTCTTTTCTGCAATTTTGCAAGCTCCTGATGATGTGTTGATTGCAACACGAAAGACCTAGAGCTATCATTCTACTACCCCCGTAGAGGGGATAACAGATCTTAACGTGTAAATCAGCTGAGGGAACATAACTGTTAGACTAAAATTTCAACTGTTTAAAACAAACTGTGTGGTTGTGCACCGCTTATGTTACTGTAACACTGGAACAACACTCACGTAATCCTTCCAGGAAGTAAACAGTGTATCCTCGCAGAGAGGCGTCAAGCCCAGGAACATCGATTCAAAGAATCGATTTTTCAAGTCAGTAGCAAACGTAAAGACGAGACACGAATTCTTAATAATACGATTGCAAGCAGTATAGAAATGTGTGATGTAATGGTTTGTAAAATCAGTAAGTTAAAGAAATATACCAAGCTGAATGAATCTTATTAGAGCTAGCTGGCTCAGTGGCTAGCACGTTGGCCGTTGAGTTGAAGAACACAAAAAGGAAGGAAGAAGCACTGCAGCAGTCCTACTGGCCCATACTAGGCAGGTCTAGTAGTAGTAGAAGTAGAAGTAGTAGTAGTAGTAGTAGTAGTAGTAGTAGTAGTAGTAGTAGTAGTAGTGGTAGTAGTAGTAGTAGTAGTAGCAGCAGCAGTTGTAGTAGTGGTAGTAGTAGTAGTAGCAGAAGTAGTAGTAGTAATAGTAGTAGTAGTAGTAGTAGCAGAAGTAGTAGTAGTAATAGTAGTAGTAGTAGTAGCAATAGTAGTAGTAGTAGTGGTAGTAGTAATAGCAGCAGTAGTAGTAGTAGTAGTAATAGTAACAGTAGTAGTAGTAGTAGTAGTAATTGCGGAGAAACGGGTTGGGTTGGAGAAGGACCTATCGACATCATGTTACAGCGGTGTCCAGAATGGGTAATGTCTTGTTGATTATCAGACTGTTCCACTCATCAGCTACATTATTTCCAAACCAATACTTTCCTGTATCCTTTCTAAATCTATTCTCATCTAGTATGAATCCATTATTGCGGGTTCTCTCTTGGAGGGATATCAGGGAAAGAGTAACTGTGAAAGTGAAGAGATCTGATGCCCAGTAAAGACAACGACACAGTAGTGATGTCCAATAAAGACAAACATAACATACACTCAGACAACGACACAGTAGTGATGTCCAATAAAGACAAACATAACATACACTCAGACAACGACACAGTAGTGATGTCCAATAAAGACAAACATAACATACACTCAGACAACGACACATCAGTGATCCTGGTCATGAATATGATAATGGTATACAATACCGACAAGTTGATAAGTAAGACACATGTGCAACTGTTAGGTATCTTTATTCCGAAACGTTTCGCCTGCACCGTAGGCTTCTTCAGTCGAATAAAGAGGAGACAACAGAAACAGTAGAGAAGTAAAGAAGATGCAATCAGTCCATCACCCTGGAAGACGTAGTTTTGAGGTGGTCAGTCCCTCAGCCTGGAGAAGAGTTATGCCATACTGATGTCACTGTCGTTGACGATTGTGTCATTGATGATGCGTCTATAGTGAAGTCACTGTCGTTGATGAGTGTGTCATTCTTTGAGAAGTACATTGACTATTCACTGAAGCTGGGGCCAGTTGTATCGACCCCTGCAAACAAAAGTCGGCGAGTAAACACACACACACACACACACACACACACACACACACACACACTGCAGGGTTGATCTGAAAAGTGTCTACTAGATTTTAACTAAAGCGGATGCAAAAGTATGAAAATTGGAGAAGGGCAAAGAAAACAAGAAACAACGAGAGACTCGGGGAAACAAAAGCTGCAAACCTCCCTGAAAGAGAAACAACTCGGGGTGAGCACAGTTCCCAGCATGTCGCCTGAAGCACACATTAGCCTAGCTACCGCTGCAACAAACGCGAGGCTGGTAAATTTAAGGTTAGCTTTCAGGAACCTCAACAAGAAGACATTCACGACTTTATACACCGCATATGTCAGGACCATCTTGTATTCAACACCAATATAGAAAAAGCATCTGATAAAACGTGTGTAGAAGGTGGAGAAAATGTAAAGACTTGCTACAAAACTAGTCCCAGGGCTGTGGGTTATGAGCTTTGAAGAGAGGCTAGAGCAGCTAAACCTGACGACACTAAAAGACAGAACGACCAGAGGTGACATGATTACGACGTATAAATACGCAGAGGAATTCACAGGGTGACTGTGTTTGAGAGGCGGGGCTCAGGTACACGAGTCATAGGCATGTCAGGAAATATTTCTTTAGCTTTAGAGTGGTCACGAAGAGACAGGCATTGGACAGAGAAGTGACAGAGGCAGGTTCCAGACACAGCTTATAGAGTAAGTATGACAGTTCACGCCGGAAGAGAGTGAACTCAGTAGCGGCCCGCGGAGAGGCAGGGCCAATAGTCTCGACCCCTGCAACCACAAATAGGTGAATACAATCAACCAACCACAACAATCCCACACCAATATAAAACCTAACAAGTGAAGTAAATCCGGGAGGCCCAGGTGCCAGCGTAACGAGAGAGGTAATTATTAATCAGGTCATTAGACGTTAACGACCCTCCAGCCTAATTAGAGAGCAAACAAGGCAGTGGGCTTGCCAGTTAGCGCTTGTCATGAAGCAAGGGATGGAGGGTGAACATGAAGCAACACTGAAGTGATGGAGGGTGAACATGAAGCAACACTGAAGTGATGGAGGGTGAATATGAAGCAACACTGAAGTGATGGAGGGTGAATATGAAGCAACACTGAAGTGATGGAGGGTGAACATGAAGCAACACTGAAGTGATGGAGGGTGAACATGAAGCAACACTGAAGTGATGGAGGGTGAATGTGAAGCAACACTGAAGTGATGGAGGGTGAATGTGAAGCAACACTGAAGTGATGGAGGGTGAACATGAAGCAACACTGAAGTGATGGAGGGTGAACATGAAGCAACACTGAAGTGATGGAGGGTGAACATGAAGCAACACTGAAGTGATGGAGGGCGAATATGAAGCAACACTGAAGTGATGGAGGGTGAACATGAAGCAACACTGAAGTGATGGAGGGTGAACATGAAGCAACACTGAAGTGAGGGAGGGTGAACATGAAGCAACACTGAAGTGATGGAGGGTGAACATGAAGCAACACTGAAGTGATGGAGGGCGAATATGAAGCAACACTGAAGTGATGGAGGGTGAACATGAAGCAACCCTGAAGTGATGGATGGTGAATATGAAGCAACACTGAAGTGATGGAGGGTGAATATGAAACAACACTGAAGTGATGGAGGGTGAATATGAAGCAACACTGAAGTGATGGAGGGTGAATATGAAACAACACTGAAGTGATGGAGGGTGAACATCAAACAACACTGAAGTGATGGAGGGTGAATATGAAGCAACACTGAAGTGATTGAGGGTGAACATGAAGCAACATTGAAGTGATGGAGGGTGAATATGAAGCAACACTGAAGTGATGGAGGGTGAATATGAAGCAACACTGATGTGATGGAGGGTGAATATGAAACAACACTGATGTGATGGAGGGTGAATATGAAGCAACACTGAAGTGATGGAGGGTGAATATGAAGCAACACTGAAGTGATGGAGGGTGAATATGAAACAACACTCTGAAGTGATGGAGGGTGAATATGAAGCAACACTGAAGTGATGGAGAGTGAATATGAAACAACACTCTGAAGTGATGGAGGGTGAATATGAAGCAACACTGAAGTGATGGAGGGTGAACATGAAGCAACACTGAAGTGATGGAGAGTGAACATGTGAATGATGGAGGGTGAATATGAAACAACACTCTGAAGTGATGGAGGGTGAATATGAAGCAACACTGAAGTGATGGAGGGTGAACATGAAGCAACATTGAAGTGATGGAGGGTGAACATGAAGCAACATTGAAGTGATGGAGGGTGAACATGAAGCAACATTGAAGTGATGGAGGGTGAATATGAAGCAACACTCTGAAGTGATGGAGGGTGAATATGAAGCAACACTGAAGTGATGGAGGGTGAATATGAAGCAACACTGAAGTGATGGAGGGTGAACATGAAGCAACACTGAAGTGATGGAGGGTGAACATGAAGTTACATTCTTACGTCCATCAAGAGACCTGCCTTCATGCCGGTGTAAGTCTCTTGATCCTAGGGACTGGAGCATCTCCTTTTCCTTGTATTAAATTCGACTACTTCTCATTCTCCAGGAGCTGTACCTTCTATAATTTTTGTATAATAATAATAATAATAATAATAATAATAATAATAATAATAATAATAATAATAATAATAATAGTAATAATAATAATAATAATAATAATAATAATAATAATAATAATAATAATAGTAATAATAATAATAATAATAATAATAATAATAATAATAATAATAATAATAATAATAATAATAAAGTAAAATGATAATAATATTAATAATAATAAAATAATAGTAATATAAAAATGTTAATAAAATAATATACTGCAGCTTCTTAACTGACATTCGTGGGGAAGCGCTAAACCCTTAAGTGTCCCACAGCGCCTAGAAAATGTTCATAAGATTTGATCCAAGGTATGGTAGCTCCAGTTCCTTGGAGACAGAGCCCTTCACCAGCAGGAAGGGTCTTGACAGATGGTGACAGTTTTAGTTTGCTTGTATTGCCCCGTTTGTGTTATGAGAGAGTCGAGTCGACTCTCCACTCTCGGCATCAACACATCAACTACATACAGTGCCACTGCTGGTTTCAGGGTGCTTGAACTCTATCGTACCTGAATTTGAAACTGTGTATTGAATTTGCCTCCACCCTTAGGCTGAAGAAGCACTTTTTAATATCCCTGTCTATGACTCACTTGCGCTTATATTAGCTTCCATCTGTGACCTCTTAGTGACTCGTCCTCTTAAATTAAAGTGTCTCTCTCTCTCTCTCTCTCTCTCTCTCTCTCTCTCTCTCTCTCTCTCTCTCTCTCTCTCTCTCTCTCTCTCTCTCTCTCTCTCTCTCTCTCTTTCTCTCTCTCTCTCTCTCTTTCCTATCAGCACCTCCTATTATTTTGAAGGTGACAGTAATGTCTGTCTTGGTTCTTCTTAACTACTAGGTCGTCACGACTGATTTCCTCAGTCTCTTGGGTGCTTTCTCAATATTAGGACTAGTCTGCTTGCAAACCTTTAGCCATTACTTGGGTTTGTGCACAAGCCTGGCCAGGAAGGGTCTCCACACTGAAGGTGTGGAGACTCTTCCTGGCCAGGCCAGCCCCTAGTGTATCGCACGTAATTGGAATTTTTTCATTTTTATCACTGAATTCTGCTCTGAGGTTTGATAGAGCTGCATAAGTTAAGTGATGTGGCAGATGTTTACGTCAGGTGTTGTGTGTCATGTTTACCACTGGTGATGTGTGTCATGATGTTACATAACGGACAGTAGCCATAGTTATGACATGACAATACTGCCAGGAGCAGCCTCTGACAACTTCATCTTCCCCTTCCTTCCTCTTCCCATTCCTTTCTCTTCCTCTTCCTTTCTCTACCCTCTACTCCCACTATCTCAGAGGGAAGTCAACTTCTCCCAGATCATTGAGAACAATGACGCGCGGATATAAGTCATGTTGGCTCACTTCTTGGGGTTATCCTAATTTACCTAAATAAACTTGCTTACTAATCCTGCACAACGTCATTTTTGGTATATAGAGTTTCTGATCATCGTCACGCTGTTTCAGTCATGCGAAGTGTTGAACGCGGCCTCCGGGAGGAAAAACGGAGACTGAACGTTTCTCAGAGTATCTGAAGAACGTTCTGAGCAACGTTCTGAGCAACGTTCTGAGTATCCATACAACAAAGCCACGCTTCCAGGAACACGTTATATAACTGTGAAGCGGAAGGCTTCAGTCAGATGGCCAGAAGCTCCAGCTGCGGGTCAGTATATGACTAAGACCCGCGTCAGGAAATACTTGTCACTATATATAACTATATATATATATATATATATATATATATATATATATATATATATATATATATATATATATATATATATATATATATATATATGTATATATATATATATATATATATATATATATATATATATATATATATATATATATATATATTAAACAAGTTCATAATTGCACTTACAGTTTTTCCATATCTCTAGTTTGGTGAAGGGAAGTTTAAAACGCTCAGTGTATATCTACAGACTCTACAACAAACACTGTTTGTCAAACACAAGCATCTCCCACTGTGAGTAATTATTTGTGTATTTATTAATATCTGATAATATATTTCTGTACCTGATCATTCCATCTCACATTGTTGTTAATGTCTCTCATTCTCGGTTCGTACGTCACTCTTCATCTGTCTTTCTGTCACCTTCAGTGCATTTTGTTATTTTCCAGCTGTTTCTCACTTTTCTCCTCATCCTTCCAGTTCCTTAACGCTCCCTCTCTCACCTCACCAAGTCTCGCCCTCTCTCACCTCTCCAAGCCTCGCCCTCTCTCACCTCACCAAGCCTCGCCCTCTCTCACCTCTCCAAGCCTCGCCCTCTCTCACCTCACCAAGCCTCGCCCTCTCTCACCTCACCAAGCCTCGCCCTCTCTCACCTCACCAAGCCTCGCCCTCTCTCACCTCACCAAGCCTCGCCCTCTCTCACCTCACCAAGCCTCGCCCTCTCTCACCTCACCAAGCCTCGCCCTCTCTCACCTCTCCAAGCCTCGCCCTCTCTCACCTCACCAAGCCTCGCCCTCTCTCACCTCACCAAGCCTCGCCCTCTCTCACCTCTCCAAGCCTCGCCCTCTCTCACCTCACCAAGCCTCGCCCTCTCTCACCTCACCAAGCCTCGCCCTCTCTCACCTCTCCAAGCCTCGCCCTCTCTCACCTCACCAAGCCTCGCCCTCTCTCACCTCACCAAGCCTCGCCCTCTCTCACCTCTCCAAGCCTCGCCCTCTCTCACCTCACCAAGCCTCGCCCTCTCTCACCTCTCCAAGCCTCGCCCTCTCTCACCTCTCCAAGCTTCGCCCTCTCTCACCTCTCCAAGTTTCGCCCTCTCTCACCTCTCCAAGCTTCGCCCTCTCTCACACACACACACACACACACACACACACACACACACACACACACACACACACACACACACACACACACACACACACACACAGTCAGTCAGCAGACGTGGGTCACAAGGCTCCGAGAACTTTAGTGGTTTTTAAGTCGTGCAGTAACTGCTAGCAGTAATCAGTGGTAGTGACAACGTCAGTGAACAATCCTACGAGTGATAACCAGAGTTATTAGTTAAAAAAAGTCGAGAGGAAGCCTGAAATCTTTAATATTTCAAAGTGTCAAACCGTTAGTGGCTAGTAGGCTTCTGTTGCTACACAGATTCAAATATACAAAGATTCAAGTGAGTGTGGAAGCGGGTGTTCAAGAATTTCGAGAGATTGGATAACAAGTGAAATGTGGGGCACCATACAGTGAGAGTGAAAAAGTTAATAAGCAAAAGTAGAAAGGAAAAATATAATATATAACAAGGGAAGGTGGCAGTAGGCCTGCTGAAACAGTGACGTCACAACAGTTGTGTGACATTATACATATAAAGTGTAACACCGAATGTGAAGTGTATTCCAATATAAGTGAAGTGTATTCTATCATAAGTGACATTGAGGGACGCGGGATGCATGAGCATATACGGTTATAAAGATCACGGGTGAAGAATTTTCAAAATAGTGATAGAAGGCGTGTGTACGACGACTACGTCATCAGCATCTGGCAACTTGTCATCGCATCACTGCCAGCTTAAGTATCACTCACCTGTTGGGGTTGTTTTGGGGGTTCTGAATCCTGGCCTTGCGTCACTGTTAGATACTGGTCACTCACTCCTGCAAGCTATTACCAGAATTAGAGCAGAAATAGCATAGATAAGGTGAAGATAGTGTTGACTAGCGAGGAGCAGCCTAGCGAGGGGAAGCCTAGTGAGGGTGACGTCAGACACTCCTAGAAGCTCAGACAAGCTAAATTTTACAACCTAATTACTTTCTGTGTTTTATAAGTAGAAGTGATAAGTGCTAGAATCACTGTTGGTAGTTTTAGAAATACGGGTATTACTACTGATATTTATTAGCAGTATGAATACTTAGAAGTGGGGGCACACATACACACGAGCACACACACACACACACACACACACACACACACACACACACACACACACACACACACACACACACACACACACACACACACACACACACACACACACACACACACACACACACACACACACACACACACACACACACACACACACACACACACACACACACACACACACACACACACACACACACACACACCCATATACAGGATTTCACACCTTCCTGTGAAGTGATCCTCTAACCCTTCCTCCCCTCCCCCGCCTCCCTCTCCTCTCCTCTCTCTTCCCTCTCTCTCTCTTCTCTCTCTCTTCTCTCTCTCTCCTTTCTCTCTCCTCTCTCTCTCTCTCCTCTCTCTCCTCTCTCTCGTCTCTCTTTTCTCTCTCTCTCTTCCTCTCTCTCTTCCTCTCTCTCTTCCTCTCACTCTCTCTCTTCCTCTCTCTCCTCTCTCTCCTCCCCTCTCTCCCTCTCTCTCTCCCCCTCTCTCTCTTCCTCTCTCTTCTCTCTCTCTTCCTCTTCTCTCTCTCTCCCTCTCTTCCCTTGTCACTCCCCCCTCTCTCTTACCTTTTCCCTCTCTCTCTCACTTTCTCCCCCTTTTCCCCTCCTTCTACCCTCCCCTTCTCTCTCTTTCTCCCTCTCTCTCACTCTCTCCCCCTTTTTCTTTTTCACTTTCTCTTTTACAAAAAAAAAAAAAAACAAAAAAAAAAAAAAAAATGGTTGGGACTCGCAGGAATCAGGGATCAGATGACAATGGTACTGGTAGGGAGGAATGGATGGAGGAGCAGTGGAAAAGGATAGAGCAAGAATGGGAGAGAAAATTAGGAGAGCTTTCTGAAAAAATGGAGAAAGAGCTCTCTGTGAAATGGGAAAAGAGGTTGGAGAAGGAGACGAAGAATTGGGAGGCACAAGTCGAAACTGCAGTAGCCAGGGTAAAGGTCCTAGAATTTGAGGTAAACAGGCTGAAGCAAGTCTCAGGGGTAGTGACCAGAGAAGACACACCATACGAAGCTGAGAGGCTGAACAGGAAGGAAGGAGATATGAAATATGCTAAGGTCCTATCAGCCTGCAAAGAAGGGCCAGGGAGTGGAAGGGAAGAGCAGATGGGTGCAGATGGAGAGGGAGATAGGTCGAATGCTGAGGCACAACCATGCTACCAAGAGCCACTGGAAAAATCAAGGGAGAAAATGACCACATACAGACAGGAACCAGAGTCACAGAGGGAGAGGCAATGGGAGGAGGAAAGGGCAAAATCAGTGTTTATCCATGGGCTTCGGGAGAGAGAGGAAAGGACACACACTGAAAGACGGCAGGAAGAAAGAAAGGAGATTGAGAAAATCATCACGGAAATAGGGGGAGAAGACATGGACGAGATTGTAAATTTTCAGAGAATAGGGGGGTACTTGAAGGGGAGAAACCGACCGATCAAGCTGATTCTCAGGACAGAAACAGTGCGGAACAGGATCCTCCAAGAAAAACCACGGTTGAGAAGCTCGGAAGAGTACAAGAAGGTGTTCCTAGACAGAGACAGAACACAAAAAGAGAGACAGCAGCTGAGGGAGAGGACAAAAAAGCGAAAGGAGCTAGGAAAGGAGACAAGGATGGAACCAGCAGAGGTCAGTCAGAGCAGAACAGAGCAGCAAGAGCAAGCACACACACAACTATCCTCAGAACCCCACAACCTATCACACCATCCCAACACACAATACAATCCATACCCACAGCTTCCACCCAACCCCCAACCATAGAATCCCACAGTATGCTACCAGGTCTCCCACCCCCACAGGCCCCCCAAACCACAGTGTTGGAAAGGAAACTGAAGGTATGGTACACAAACGCTGATGGAATAACAAACAAGTGGGAGGAGTGGCACGAAAGAGTCAAAGAGGCATCACCAGACATCATAGCAATCACAGAAACCAAGCTTACAGGTATGATAACAGATGCCATCTTCCCAACGGGATACCAGATCCTGAGGAAAGACAGAAGGAACAGGGGGGGGGGGAGGAGTGGCATTGCTGATCAAACACCGATGGAATTTTGATGAGCTGGAGAGAGGAGACAGCGGAGAAGAAAGTGATTGCATAGCGGGAACGCTTCACTCTGGAGGTCCCAAGGTGATAATTGCAGTGATGTATAACCCACCACAGAACAGCAGGAGGCCAAGGCAAGAGTATGACGAGAGCAATAGAGCGATGGTTGACACACTGGCTGCAGTGGCCAGAAGAGCTCATACATGCAGGGCAAAGCTCCTGATCATGGGCGACTTTAACCACAAGGAGATCGAATGGGAGAACTTGGAGCCACATGGGGGCCAAGATACATGGAGGGCTAAGATGATGGAGGTGGTACTGGAAAACTTCATGTACCAACACGTAAGGGACACTACAAGAGAGAGAGGAGAGGATGAACCAGCAAGACTGGACTTAGTATTCACCTTGAGTAGTGCAGATATTGAGGACATCACATATGAAAGACCCCTTGGGGCCAGCGATCATGTGGTTTTGAGCTTCGAATACACAGTAGAGCTACAAGTGGAGGGGGAAGCAGGAAGGCCAGGACGAATGAAACCAAACTACAGGAAAGGGGACTACACAGGAATGAGGAACTTCCTGAATGAGGTTCAGTGGGACAGAGAACTGGCAGGGAAACCAGTTAATGAGATGATGGAATATGTAGTCACAATGTGCAAGGAGGCTGAGGAGAGGTTTGTACCCAAGGGTAACAGGAATAATGAAAAAGCCAGGATGAGCCCATGGTTCACTCAAAGATGCAAGGAGGCAAAAACCAAGTGTGCTAGGGAATGGAAGAAATATAGAAGGCAAAGGACCCAGGAGAATAAGGAGAGCAGTCGTAGAGCCAGAAACGAATATGCACAGATAAGAAGGGAGGCCCAACGTCAATATGAAAACGACATAGCAGCAAAAGCCAAATCTGACCCGAAGCTGTTATACAGCCACATCAGGAAGAAAACAACCGTCAAAGACCAGGTAATCAGGCTAAGGAAGGAAGGAGGAGAGACAACAAGAAATGACAGTGAAGTATGTGAGGAACTCAACAAGAGATTCAAAGAAGTGTTCACAGAGGAGACAGAAGGGGCTCCAGAAAGACGGAGAGGTGGGGTACACCACCATGTGCTGGACACAGTACACACAACCGAGGAAGAAGTGAAGAGGCTTCTGAGTGAGCTAGATACCTCAAAGGCAATGGGGCCAGATAACATCTCTCCATGGGTCCTGAGAGAGGGAGCAGAGGCGCTATGTGTACCCCTAACAACAATATTCAATACATCTATCGAAACAGGGAGATTGCCTGAGGCATGGAAGACAGCAAATGTGGTACCAATCTTTAAAAAAGGAGACAGACATGAAGCACTAAACTACAGACCAGTGTCACTGACATGTATAGCATGCAAAATCATGGAAAAGATTGTCAGGAGAAGAATGGTGGAACATCTAGAAAGGAATGATCTCATCACCAGCAGACAACATGGTTTCAGAGACGGGAAATCCTGTGTCACAAACCTACTGGAGTTCTATGACATGGTGACAGCAGTAAGACAAGAGAGAGAGGGGTGGGTGGATTGCATTTTCTTAGACTGCAAGAAGGCGTTTGACACAGTACCACACAAGAGATTAGTGCAAAAACTGGAGGACCAAGCAGGAATAACAGGGAAGGCACTGCAATGGATCAGGGAATACTTGTCAGGAAGACAGCAGCGAGTAATGGTACGAGGCGAGGTGTCAGAGTGGGCACCTGTGACCAGCGGGGTCCCACAGGGGTCAGTCCTAGGACCAGTGCTGTTTCTGGTATTTGTGAACGACATGACGGAAGGAATAAACTCCGAGGTGTCACTGTTTGCAGATGACGTGAAGTTGATGAGAAGAGTTCATTCGATCGAAGACCAGGCAGAAATACAAAGGGATCTGGACAGGCTGCAGACCTGGTCCAGCAACTGGCTCCTGGAGTTCAATCCCACCAAGTGCAAAGTCATGAGGATTGGGGAAGGGCAAAGAAGACCGCAGATGGAGTACAGTCTAGGGGGTCAGAGACTACAAACATCACTCAAGGAAAAAGATCTTGGGGTGAGTATAACACCAGGCACATCTCCTGAAGCGCACATCAACCAAATAACTGCTGCAGCATATGGGCGCCTGGCAAACCTCAGAACAGCATTCCGACATCTTAATAAGGAATCGTTCAGGACCCTGTACACCGTGTACGTTAGGCCCATATTGGAGTATGCGGCACCAGTTTGGAACCCACACCTAGCCAAGCATGTAAAGAAACTAGAGAAAGTGCAAAGGTTTGCAACAAGACTAGTCCCAGAGCTAAGAGGTATGTCCTATGAGGAGAGGTTAAGGGAAATCAACCTGACGACACTGGAGGACAGGAGAGATAGGGGGGACATGATAACGACTTACAAAATACTGAGAGGAATTGACAAGGTGGACAAAGACAGGATGTTCCAGAGACTGGACACAGTAACAAGGGGACACAGTTGGAAGTTGAAGACACAGATGAATCAAAGGGATGTTAGGAAGTATTTCTTCAGCCACAGAGTAGTCAGGAAGTGGAATAGTTTGGGAAGCGATGTAGTGGAGTCAGGATCCATACATAGCTTTAAGCAGAGGTACGATAAAGCTCATGGTTCAGGGAGAGTGACCTAGTAGCGACCAGTGAAGAGGCGGGACCAGGAGCTGAGTCTCGACCCCTGCAACCACAATTAGGTGAGTACAATTAGGTGAATACATCCACACCTAGTCAAGCACGTCAAGAAATTAGAGAAAGTGCAAAGGTTTGCAACAAGACTAGTCCCAGAGCTACGGGGATTGTCCTACGAAGAAAGGTTGAGGGAAATCGGCCTGACGACACTGGAGGACAGGAGGGTCAGGGGAGACATGATAACGACATATAAAATACTGCGCGGAATAGACAAGGTGGACAAAGACGGGATGTTCCAGAGATGGGACACAGACACAAGAGGTCACAATTGGAAGTTGAAGACTCAGATGAATCAAAGGGATGTTAGGAAGTATTTCTTCAGTCATAGAGTAGTCAGGCCGTGGAATAGCCTAGAAAGTGACGTAGTGGAGGCGGGAACCATACATAGTTTTAAGGCGAGGTATGATAAAGCTCATGGGGCAGGGAGAGAGAGGACCTAGTAGCAATCAGTGAAGAGGCGGGGCCAGGAGCTATGACTCGACCCCTGCAACCACAAATAGGTGAGTACAAATAGGTGAGTACAAACATTACTCCACTGCCAGCTGCAAGTAATATTCACCTAGTTTGAGTTGCATGGGGTCAGCACCAGTCTCTTGCTGGAAATTGGGGGGTCACTCTCCTCGAGCTATCAGAATTAGAATAAGCAGCATTTACTGGCATTTAATAGAATTTATTGAGGTTTAGGAGAGTTAAGCAGTTAATGATAGATAATCTAGTATGAGAGGTAGCCTAGCGAAGCCTAGCATACAGAATTGAAAGTAATTTTAGGCACAAGATAGTACAGTGGGAACCAAAACATATGTAGTACATAGGAGGGAAATAAGGACTGCTTACATAAACACACTCATACACACACATACACACACACAACACACACACAACACATACACACAACACACACACACAACACACACACACAACACACACACACAACACACACACACACACACACACACACACACACACACACACACACACACACACACACACACACACACACACA
>NW_027200361.1:12500-21450 GCF_038502225.1 Cherax quadricarinatus | reverse complement strand
AGTGATTATTCTTACTGCAGCTTTTTGTTGGGTTATTATTGGCTTTAGGTGTGTTGCTGCAGTTGATCCCCAAGCACAAATAGCATAGGTGAGGTATGGATAAATAAGTGAGTGGTATACTTCAGGTCACTTGTTCTATCTAGGCTGGAATATTGCTGCACTCTAACAGCACCTTTCAAGGCAGGTGAAATTGCCGACCTAGAAAATGTACAGAGAACTTTCACGGCGCGCATAACGGAGATAAAACACCTCAATTACTGGGAGCGCTTGAGGTTTCTAAACCTGTATTCCCTGGAACGCAGGAGGGAGAGATACATGATTATATACACCTGGAAAATCCTAGAGGGACTAGTACCGAACTTGCACACGAAAATCACTCACTACGAAAGCAAAAGACTTGGCAGACGATGCACCATCCCCCCAATGAAAAGCAGGGGTGTCACTAGCACGTTAAGAGACCATACAATAAGTGTCAGGGGCCCGAGACTGTTCAACTGCCTCCCAGCACACATAAGGGGGATTACCAACAGACCCCTGGCAGTCTTCAAGCTGGCACTGGACAAGCACCTAAAGTCAGTTCCTGATCAGCCGGGCTGTGGCTCGTACGTTGGTTTGCGTGCAGCCAGCAGCAACAGCCTGGTTGATCAGGCGCTGATCCACCAGGAGGCCTGGTCACAGACCGGGCCGCGGGGGCGTTGACCCCCGAAACTCTCTCCAGGTAAACTCCAGGTATAGTGTGAGAAGGGCATTTTGCGGCACGTAGTATCGTATCTTGGAGAGGATCCCAACAATTTTGGATACTTTTTTGGTTATGTGTGCTGAAATTCAGGTTGTTGTCAAGGTATAGGCCTAGGAATTTGCCCTCATTATGTCTGGTAATTAGAGTGTTGTCGATCTTAATGTTAATTTGTGCATCTCCTGCTCTGCTACCAAACATAATATAGTAGGTTTTGTCAGTGTTAAGCGTAAGTTTATTGGCTGTCATCCAAGTCGATATTTTGATCAGCTCCTCGTTAACAAAGGTGTTGAGGGTGGCAAGATTAGGGTGAGAGATGACATGTCGTGTCGTCAGCAAAGAGAATGGGTTTCAGGTGTTGGGATACGTTTGGAAGATCATTGATGTATATGAGGAAGAGCAGGAGACCAAGGACACTTCCCTGCGGAACTCCAGTATCAGGTGGCCGTGTTGTTGATGCTGTGTCTTTAATGGTGACATACTGATACCTATTAGTAAGGTAAGATTTTAAATAAGCAAGCGCATGGCCTCTTATACCGTAATGGTCAAGTTTGTGGAGTAGGATGTCGTGGTCTACTGCGTCAAAAGCTTTTCTTAGGTCAATAAAAATTCCGAGTGGATATTCCTTATTTTCCAATGCTGTGTAAAGCAGATCTAGCATTTTTATGATTGCATCATTAGTGCTTTTATTTTTCCTGAATTCAAATTGGCAGGGGTTGAGTATGTTTTGTGCCTTTATAAATGAATATAGTCTCCTGTGCACGAGTTTCTCAAAGATTTTGGATAGCAATGGTAAGTTTGATATTGGCCTTTAGTTGTTTAAGTCTGTAGGGTCACCACCTTTATGTATTGGTGTAACCCTTGGCATCTTGAGTAGTTTCGGGAAGGTGCTAGTTTCTAGTGACTTGTTAAACAGTAATGAAATAGCATGCGAAAGGACATGGGCCACTTGCTTGTACAGTAATGGTGGGACATGAGACAGATTCCCTGAGTTATTTTTAAGTGACTTTATAATCTCGGTGACTTCCGTGGGCTCAGTTGGTGCAAGATAGAAGGAATTTGGGAAATTCCCATCTAGGTAGTTCCCGGCATGGGCATTGGTATATGGGATTTTATTGGCGAGATTAGATCCTATGGTTGAGAAGAAGTCGTTTATCTTGTTAGTTGTATCAGTGGGATGTAGTGGTGTTTCATTAGGTTTAGTTAGAACAATATTCTTGTTTTTTTCAGTTTGTGGGTCCCTAGAATCTGAGAGAGTGTTTTCCAGGTCTTTTTTATATCTCCTCTAGTGTCTGTGAATCTACTGGAGTAGTATAGTTGTTTGGCTTTCTTTATTACTTTGGTGAGAACTGATGAATAGTGTTTAAGAATATCTTTGTGTATTAAGCCCTGTCTATATTGCTTTTCATATTGGTGTTTCTTGTCAATGGATTTCAGAATGGTGCTGGTTAGCCATGGGCAACCAAGCCGTTTGTTTGTGATCTGTTTCGTTTTTATAGGACAATGTTTGTTGTATAGTCTAAGTAATTTGTTAAGAAAAATGTCTGTCCAGTCATCAATACCATTGGCCTTGGAGAATTCTGTAGGCCAGTCAACAGTCTCTAGGTCAGCTGTGAACTTCCTTATTGAGGCCTCGTCATGGAGTCTAAATGAGACTTTGTTGTATTCAAGTGGTGGTTTACTAATGTTTGTCAGGAGAAAGGTAGGGTAGTGGTCTGTAGTGCTATCTGTGATTATCCCTGATTTAAGGGGGGCTAGTATATTGGTCCATATGTGGTCTATTATGGTTGCACTTGTCTCAGTGAGCCTGGTTGGTTTAGTTATTGTTGGTATGAGAAGTGTGTTGTTCATATTGTTGATGAAATCAGTTACAGGCTGATCATCTAGTATGCCAAGGTTGATGTTGAAGTCTCCAGCTAAGAGAAGGTGGTGCTTATTCATTTGTCTGTTTGTTATTAGTGACTTTAATTTCTCACTGAAATTTGGGATGTTTGTGTGAGGTATCCGGTAAATGGCACCGATTGTTATAGGTGTCTTAAGGTTTTTTTACAGTAAAATTAGCAAAAATGTATTCCCCATATTCATCACTAAAGCAAGTGGTGCTAATACAAGATAATTGGTTAGAGTAATAGATTGCAATACCACCCCCAACTTGGTTTGGTCTGCAGTTGTGAATTGTTGTGTATCCTGGTAGAGGGTAGATATCTATTGTGTCCTGCTTAAGCCAGGTCTCAGTAAGAATAATGCAGGAGAAGGGTGTCTTTAGTGATTCAAGGAGTGCTAGGAGGCCATCATAGTGTTTGCTTAAGATAGGTAGATAGGTACTCATAATTAAGATAGAACGACGAGTTTCGGTCCACCCTGGAACGATATCAAGCCGCAAATGAGCAAGATTAAACAGAGAAGTCCTGAAGACAGGTCGGAAAGAGAGTGAGACGTTGGTGGTGGTGGTGGTGGTGGTGGTAGCAGTAGTAGACGAAACTACTCTGCATTAGGTGGAACATTTCTTTCAATAAATGCCCTGAACTGTACATAAGTGTCTTTTTCCACACAAAGCTACTTTTATTCTTAAATAAGAATTAAGGATTATTCAAAGCATTTACGTCCGCTGAAACTGGGTTATTTAATCCCAAGGAGGCGTCGTTAAATTTCATCAGATGGTTGGCGAAATTCCTGTGTTGTTCAAGTTGGCGACTCTGCATGCATTAATGTGCTCTTTTTAGTGGTTATTTCTTGTCAGTCATCACAAGAAAACAAATAATATACTGAAGCAATTGAGACACTTGTGCAACACATGGGAATCTTTGAGGAAATGGTATGGTGATACCGACAAGACGTGGAAAAAGACACTTATTTACAATTCAGGACATTTGTTAAAGGAAACGTTTCGCCACGAGTAGCTTCTTCAGTCCTAATACAGAGAAAACTAAGAAAACGAGTATTACATAAAGTGGTAGGAGTCAGGTGAAGTATCGCGTGGGTAGAGGTGATAGTAGTAGTAGTGGAACTAAGGTGGTGAGACGGATGGCTACAGAGGGACCTGTTGATATCATGTAATAGCAGTTTCCAGAATGGGTAATATCCTGTTGATTAGCAATTTTGAGATACTGTAAGCACCGGACTTTTGCTTTATAGTGTTACTGACAGCAATTGGTGCGGCTTCTATGCATTTTCTCCGTCTTAAATCGTCTTCTTTAATCTTCTTTTAATCTTCTTTAATAACTACCCCTCTTTTAGTTCTTGTGTCATGGTGAGAGAAGAAATGTAGAAGATCGTTCTTGTAGGTAGGCTTCCGGTAGACTTTAAAAGAAAGTTTATTTTCCCCTGTGCATAAGAGAACGTCGAGAAAAGGTAATTGGTTGTCCTTCTCCTCCTCTAGTGTAAATTTAATAGTAGGAGGAGAAGGACAACCAATTACCTTTTCTCGACGTTCTCTTACGCACAGGGGAAAATAAACTTTCTTTTAAAGTCTACCGGAAGCCTACCTACAAGAACGATCTTCTACATTTCTTCTCTCACCATGACACAAGAACTAAAAGAGGGGTAGTTATTGGCTTCTTTCTGAGAGCCTACAGAATTTCCAGTCCACAGTTCCTCGAAGAAGAATGTACATACATCACCAACTCTTTTAGTTCACTGCACTTTCCCCTACACTTCATACGTGACTGTAGGAAATGTGCGGCACGTATCCTCAGCAAGACCAACACCTATCAAATTGAAGAAAAGCCTCCAAGTTACATCGTTTTACCGGTCAGCAACGTTGCCACTAATGTTTCAAAAATGTTTGACAGAAAACTGGCTAAAATATCTACCAGCTCTTCAACTACTATTAGGAACCTGATACAAAAACCCAAGCATGATTCTGGCACAAGTGCAGGAATCTACACTATACCATGTGGGGGGTGTGACAAAGTATATGTAGGGGAAACAGCCAGAACTCTGGACATTAGAATAACAGAATACAAAAATGCTTGCAGAAATGATGACCGCAAAAACGCATGTGTTCAACATAGAGACGATGTTGGACACCTCATGAAATTCAATGAAGCTAAACTAGTTATTAAAGAAGACGACTTAAGACGGAGAAAAATGCATTGAAGCTGCACTAATTTCTGTCAGTAACACTATAAAGCAAAAATCCGGTAGTTACAGTATTTCAAAATTACTAAGCAAGAGGATATTACCCATCCTGGGAACTGGTGTTACTTGATGCCAACAGGTCCCTCTCTTGCCTCACCTCCTTAGTTCCATTACTATTACTACTACTACTACTACTACTACCACCACCTCTACCCACGCGTCACCTCACCTGACTCCTGCCACTATATATATATAAATGTTTTCTTAGTTTTCTCTGTATTAGGACTGAAGAAGCCACTCGTGGCGAAACGTTTCCTTTAATAAATGTCCTGAACTGTACATAAGTGTCTTTTTCCACACTTTTTTCTTATGTTCTCAGTGATACAAAGTCCGAAGCACTCAGCTTAGATCTCAGGTTTGCTACTGGCATACGGAAGCCTGGTATAAACCTTGGTAATAAATACCGACAAGTTGATTTAGAAAGACACGTAAGCAAACACTATGACATATTTATTAGAAAACGTTTCGGTCCTGGGACCCTGATCACTTCTAACATACAGAGGTAGAAAGACATTATATATAGGCTTACGTGTCTTTCTAAACCAACTTGTCGGTATTTATTACCAAGGTTTATACCATCTTGTCTGACACTGCAGCACACTATGGACATAGCATACAGAGAATACCTTTCTCTCCTACTCAAAGCTAAGTCTTCGTAACCGACCCAACTTCCTAGAAGATTTTCTTGCTGAGATGGTGGTACCACGGTCCACTCCTCGACAACTCACCACATCTAGACACCCTGTCTCTCCTGCTGTTTATGCTTACCTTAGAGAAAGTTCCGATGAACTGCGACATTCTCAGAAGGAGGCCTCATTACGTACGGTCAGATTCGTGCTTCACTTCCTACTCCTGACAGAAGAACGGCAGAATATATACTCAGCCAAGCTACCACTGCCAACATCCAACAGAAATTGAAGCAAGACCTGTGCTCCCACAGCAAATGGAGCGAAATGGGACGACCAGAAATCATTAATAACTTATCTTCCTATACACTAACCGTCACCGAGACAGAAGCCCTCAGCCTGGGGCTCAAGTTTACTACCAGCATCAACAAGAAACAACATCTGGTGGATATGGTAACCAATAATAATAATAATAATAATAATAATAATAATAATAATAATAATAATAATAATAATAATAATAATAATAATAATAATAATAACTTTTATTTGAACATGATACATAGTTGTGGAAGGAATTATAGTGGTTGGGTGTACATGCCAAAAGCCCCTTGTATGTAGAGCATTATGGACAGCTTAAAATTAACTTAAGATTAACTAAGCAATGATATATTCAGTGGTAAACATTATAGTAAACAAATTACAACATGGAGTACAAATGAGTATTTTAAACAATGAAATTTGAACATTTCAATTAAGAAGCATTATAGTTGTACAAATTTGTAGTATAAAAATGTACAACGAAATGATCAATATACTAAATAAAGTCATACAATTTATTAATCCGATCAAATCGAATAAAATCAATGATTTGTAGTGCAGAAACAGGTCATATGGTCATTAGATGAGTTACTGTACTTTCATGAGAATGGAGAAGAATGGAGTATTTTATTAGGTAATGTCCTTAAAAAATAGTTTGATAGGTTCACAGGTTATATACATTCATGAGATACAGTTATTCAGTATTTATTTAGCTGTGGGTGAGTAAGTGGTTTTTAAGAAGAGTCTTCAATTGATAAACAGTGTTTCTTTTGTATTCACAGGTAATGAATTCCAGATTTTTGGGCCTTTTATGTGCATCGAATTTTTACATAGTGTGAGATGGACACGGGGAACATCAAAGAGTGATCTGTGCCTTGTGTTATGGTCATGTGTTCTGTTGAGGTTGGTAAGAAGAAGTTTGAGGGGAGGGTTTATATCTGAGTTTAGTGTCTTATGCATGTAGTAGGTACAATAATAAGTATGGATGTCTTGTACGGTGAGTAAGTTCAGAGTTTTGAATATTAGTGGAGTATGTTGCCTGGAGTGGGAATTTGTTATCATTCTGACTGCAGCCTTTTGTTGGGTAATTAATGGTCTGAGATGATTGATTGTTGTTGAGCCCCATGCACAAATTCCATAGGTGAGATAGGGGTAAATAAGTGAGTGATATAGGGCCAGGAGGGCTGACTGTGGAGCATATTACCGTATCTTCGATAGCATACCTACGGTCCTGGAGATTTTCTTGGAAATTTGTTGTACATGTTTTTGAAATTTGAGTCTATTATCAAGGTGGATTCCTAAGAATTTTCCCTCTGTGAGCTTTGTGATAGGTGATCCATTTATCATTATGTTAAGAGGAACACCTGTAGTTCTGTTCCCAAACTGAATGAAGTAGGTTTTGTTAGTATTGAGAGTAAGTTTGTTAATCATCATCCAGGTCGATATTTTCTGTAATTCAGTATTTACAATATTGGCTAGTATGACTGGGTTGGGTGAGAGAAGACGTATGTAGTGTCTCTGCAAATAGTGTGGGTTTGAGTAGTTGCGATGCATTTGGTAGGTCGTTTATGTATATGGGAAAGAGAAGAGGGCCTAGGACACTTCCCTGTGTGATGCCAACTGTAATCGGTTGTGTAGAAGAGTTTGCTCTATTTGTGTACACATATTGGCTTCTGTTGCTAAGGTATGACTTTAGGTAGTAGAGGGAGTGCCCTCTTATACCATAGTGTGATAATTTTGTGTGCAACAAATCATGGTCAACTGTATCAAATGCTTTACGTAAATCAAAGAAGATCCCCAATGGGACTTCTTTTTTCTCGATCGCAGTGTATATTTGTTCTAGCATGTGTATAATAGCATCATTCGTATTTTTATTAGGCCTAAACCCAAACTGACAGGGGTTGAGTATGTTGTGTGAGATGAAGTAGGAATAGATTCGCCTATGAACTAATTTTTCAAAGATTTTAGAGAGAATGGGTAAGTTGGATATTGGCCTATAGTTATTCAAGTCTGCTTGATCTCCTCCTTTGTGTATCGGGGTGACCCTCGTTTTTTTGAGAACTGTAGGGAAGGTAGAGGATTTGATGGGTTTGTTAAAGAGGGTTGCAATGATTGGTGACAGCACTTGCGACGCCTTTTTGTATATATAAAGGGTGGTAAGGTATTTAAATCTCCTGTCTTGTTCTTTAGAGTGTTGATAATAAGTGAGACTTCTGTTGGATTGGTCGGAGCTAGGAATAGTGTGTTCGGGTAGGTGCCAGTGAGGTAGTCATTGGGTGGGGTATTTGAGCTTGGGATTTTATTCACCAGGTTTTTTCCTATGGTGGAGAAGAAAACATTGAGTCTGTTTGCTGTTTCAGTCGGTGGGAGTTGGGGTTCATCTAGTTTTGTTAGTTTGATGGTTCTGTTTCCTGATATCTTGTTTGTTCCTAAAATTTCAGATAGGGTTTTCCAGGTCTTTTTTATATCACCTTTTAAAAGAACACTCCTCTCCAGAGCTACTCTTCGTCTGTCCCGTCTTCCCCGCTCATCCCATTTGGGATCTTACCTGAACTTGTTCGTTCGTTCCTATGCTGTACTTCCCACAAGACCGATGGACTGAGCCCATCGACTCCAGGCTGAGGGACTGATTACCTCAAACTCCTCTTCTCCTTACACCCTTCTGATTTGCATTGGACTGATGAAGCCACTGTGTGGTGAAACGTTTCTTCAATAAAGATTCCCATATGTTGCATAAGTGTCTCAATCTTCACTACTGCATATGTATGTATGGGGTTTGATGATATTCCTCCAAGAGAGAATCCGCAATAATGGATTCAAATTATATAAGTTTAGATTTAGAAAGCGTATAGGAAAGTATTGGTTTGGAAATAGGGTAAACTGAGACACCCGTCCCAATCTACCTGACGTTAATATATAAGTGCCAGTTTCCTTGCCTCTGCTCTAGAATCTCACGATTACGTTGCTGTACACACCAGCTCCAAGGCTGAGGGACTGATTACCTCATCTTTTGTATATAGTTCTACTGTCTTCAAATTATGTCCTAGAATTTGTATTGATAAAGCCACTGGATGGCGAAACGTCTACAATGAAGATACCCAGATGTTGCACATGTGTCTCAGTTTTC
>NW_027200361.1:0-7500 GCF_038502225.1 Cherax quadricarinatus | reverse complement strand
GCTGCCCAGCCACGGCCGAGGGAGGGCGAAAGGTTACCTGTCGGAAAGGGAAGAGAAAGAGAGAGAGAAGGCACCAAAGATGGTATCTCGCATACCAGATTATGGAACATCTCGTGTCTCTGTCCACCACGCCCCACACCACATCTTTTTATGGGTCCTGGAGCGACGTTGGTCAGCGCTGGAAGGAGGGGACGTCAGTTGTGCTAGAGGAAGCGTTACCTAGACAATGGTATTAAACACCGACATGATGAACTTAAGAACATAAGAAAGAAGAACTGCAACAGGCCTGCTGAGCCATACGAAGCATGTCCATGCCACCCCCCGGCCTAGAACAATGACCACCTAGTCAGGTCACTTCCGCTTAAGGAAGGAGCACGGCACCAGTCCTGGTAGCCCAAGCTAGCCAGGTCCAACTCACACCCACTCATGTATTTATCCAACCTATTTTTAAAACTACACAACGTCTTAGCGTCTATGATGGTACTCGGGAGTTTGTTCCACTCATCCACAACTCTATTACCAAATCAGTGCTTTCATATGTCCTTCCTGAATCTCAACTTTTCCAACTTGAAACCATTGCTGCGAGTCCTGTCTTGGCTGGATATTTTCAGCACGTTATTTACATCCCCTTTAAACCATACCCCCGGCCGGGATTGAACCCGCGGTCATAGAGTCTCAAAACTCCAGCCCGTCGCGTTAGCCACTAGACCAGCTAGCCACAATAAGATTCATCCAACTAGGTATATTTCTACACCATAGGAAGGTTAGCACAGGCACCTCTGTGACCACAAATGCAAGTTTTTACAGACGAATCTCCAGCTAGCGTGGCCGTGACGAACTCTAGCTCAAGTCCCTTCACTGCCGTCAACATGACTTAAGAAATCGTAATGACACGATTGCAAACAATCGTGTCATTACGATTTCTTAAGTCATGTTGAAGTACATCCCCTTTATTTATTCCTGTTTTCCATTAATACACCTCAAGATTAAGACACATGTGCAACAGTTAGGTATCTTTATTGATGAAACGTTTCGCCTACACAGTAGGCTTCTTCAGTCAAATACAAAGAGAGCAGTAGTAATGAAATAAAGATGATGTAATCAGTCCATCAACCTTGAAGAAAAAGTATTTAAGATGGTCAGTCCCTCAGTCTGGAGAAGAGCATTGTTCCAAAGTTTCAGACTTTGGAACAATGCTCTTCTCCAGACTGAGGGACTGACCACCTCAAAACTTTAAGGGTGATGGACTGATTACATCGTCTTCAAGTCTCTTCTGCTTCTATCAACTTTTCTGTACTCGACTGAAGAAGCCTACTGTGTAGGCGAAACGTTTCGAAATAAAGATACCTAACTGTTGCGTATGTGTCAGTGTAGATACACTAGAAGTTTGCTTTAATTTCCATTTTAGTGATTAAAGCATTCATGGTACCTGAGTTGTCACCGTACAAAATGGATAGAGGCATATAATCTTTCACTTCTTGACGTTGTTGACAAAACATCAGTTACGATTCTCATGCACATCTCCCTTAATTCTTGTTGTGGATCTATTGTCCTTCCACATACCGTCAGGCTCATATCAGAGTACACAGCACCAATATGGAACCCACATGTCGTCAAGCACCTCAAGAAAATGGAGAAAGTTCAAAAGTTAGGGAATTAAACCTAATGAAACTAGAGGAAAGGACCTGGGTTGAGATAATAACAACGTACAGAGTACTTGATGAATATCAAAATGGTATACAATACCGACAGGTTGGTAGGTAAGACACACAGGCAACAGTTAGGCAACTTTATTCCGAAACGTTTCGCCTACACAGTAGGCTTCTTCAGTCGAATACAGAAAGTAGGCAGGAACAGTGGAGATGTGAAGACGATGTAATCAGGGCTGAGGGACTGGCAACCTCAAATCTACGACTTCAAGGGTGATGGACACGAGGGCACTGCTAGAGGTTAAAAACACGGATGAGCAAGTTGGTCAGGAAGAGGAACGACCTGGGGAGCGGAGTGGTTGAGGCAGGATCCATACATAACTTTAAGAAGAGGTACGATAAGGCTCTTGGAGCCTGGAGAGAGTGGATTTAGTAACGAGCAGAAAAGACTCGGGGCCAGGCCCAGAGACTCGACCCCTGCAGCCACATATAGGTGAGTACAGTTTCCAGGGAGCTGTAAATTGAATTTTAATTATTAAATGACCTGTTTGTCGGCGACCCACACCACCTTCTACCCACACCATCTCCGACCCACACCACCTTCAGTTCACACCACCTCCAACTCATACCACCTCCAGCCCACACCACCTTCAACCCACATCGCCTCTAACCCACACCACGTCCAGCCCACACCACCTCCAACCCGCAACATCACTGTTTCTTTGGTTCTAGTGTTACGGGGATCCCTGTACCTTTGGTTCTAGTGTTACGGGGATCCCTGGACCTTTGGTTCTAGTGTTACGGGGATCCCTGGACCTTTGGTTCTAGTGTTACAGGGATCCCTGGACCTTTGGTTCTAGTGTTACGGGGATCCCTGGACCTTTGGTTCTAGTGTTACGGGGATCCCTGGACCTTTGGTTATAGCGTTGTCGGGGCGGTAGCATCTGTTTGCCTATATTTTAGGGGTTACCGTCCATATGACTGCAGTGTGTTGTGGGGAAAGCCACACCTGCGGTTTAGTGTGTTGCGGGGGAGCCCACGGGTGAGTTGCGGGGGTGACCGCACCTGTGTGTTTCAGGAGCCGCCACACTTGTGTATTGCAGGGACAGCTACACGGATGTGTTGCCGGGGCCGCCACACAGGTGTGTTGCGGGGAAGCCACACCGACGTGTTACAGGGGCCGCCACACAGGTGTGTTGCGGGGGAAGCCACACAGGTGTATTACAGGGGCCGCCACACAGGTGTGTTGCGGGGGAAGCCACACCGACGTGTTACAGGGGCCGCCACACAGGTGTGTTGCGGGGGCCGCCACACAGGTGTGCTTTGGGGGCCGCCACACAGGTGTGTTGCGGGTGAAGCCACACAGGTGTATTACAGGGGCCGCCACACAGGTGTGTTGCGGGGGCAGCTGCTGTTCTTGGACACCGACGGTTTGAAGTTCATTTAAAAGTCAAGCTAAATGTCACCTCTCACAGGAAGGTCGCTCAAATTTTCATTCTGCCAGGTGTTAAATGCGCTTTTTGTCGTTTTTGGCGTCTTTTAACCAGTTTTGTGGAACAAATGTCAAACGAACAGAGATAAAAAATATAATGATCGGATTAAAATGTCATGCGGAAATTGATGTCGTTAAACAAAAAGAGGTTAAAATTTTTACGCTTATGAAAAGGTGTCACCAATCCAGTTTCTTCAGTGATTAATGATTTAGAAATATTTTAGGATGGGAGACAAAAGGAGGGAATGAGGGGGGTAGAAGGGTGGATAGGAGGTAAAAGAGGGGGAGGGGTTGAAGGGTACACAGGAGGGATAACAGGAGGGTAGAAGGGTGGTTAGGACGAGGGTTATGAGGGGATTAAAGGGGGGATAGGAGGGATATATGGGATAGGAGAGTACACTCCGGGAAGCCTCGCAAGAACCTTTGAACTGACTTAAGCACGTAAGTTACCGTTTTCTAATAACCTATTCATTTTTCCACTACAATCTACCTTGTCCATAATTACTATATTACATTTGCTTTGTTGCGTAAGGTGAAGTCCAGGATCTTTCCTTAATTCATAGTATAACTTAACAAATCTTTGAGGACAATTGTGTAGGTCTGCAAAATTTTGGAAGCAGCGGTGTTCCAATTTCTTAAAACCATTGAGCAAACCAGCGGGATGTATATGTTGGCTGCAACTATTGTCCACATTTTTCATGATTCATTTAATAATAAACTTATCACCTAACCTATGGAGAGGGAGCATGGACACGGGGGTCGTCCCACAGTTACTAAAAACAACAGACATAGCCCCACTCCACAAAGGGGGCAGTAAAGCAACAGCAAAGAACTACAGACCGATAGCACTAACATCCCATATCATAAAAATCTTTGAAAGGGTCCTAAGAAGCAAGATCACCACCCATCTAGAAACCCATCAGTTACACAACCCAGGGCAACATGGGTTTAGAACAGGTCGCTCCTGTCTGTCTCAACTATTGGATCACTACGACAAGGTCCTAAATGCACTAGAAGACAAAAAGAATGCAGATGTAATATATACAGACTTTGCAAAAGCCTTCGACAAGTGTGACCATGGCGTAATAGCGCACGAAATACGTGCTAAAGGAATAACAGGAAAAGTCGGTCGATGGATCTATAATTTCCTCACTAACAGAACACAGAGAGTAGTCGTCAACAGAGTAAAGTCCGAGGCAGCTACGGTGAAAAGCTCTGTTCCACAAGGCACAGTACTCGCTCCCATCTTGTTCCTCATCCTCATATCCGACATAGACAAGGATGTCAGCCACAGCACCGTGTCTTCCTTTGCAGATGACACCCGAATCTGCATGACAGTGTCTTCCATTGCAGACACTGCAAGGCTCCAGGCGGACATCAACCAAATCTTTCAGTGGGCTGCAGAAAACAATGTGAAGTTCAACGATGAGAAATTTCAATTACTCAGATATGGTAAACACGAGGAAATTAAATCTTCATCAGAGTACAAAACAAATTCTGGCCACAAAATAGAGCGAAACACCAACGTCAAAGACCTGGGAGTGATCATGTCGGAAGATCTCACCTTCAAGGACCATAACATTGTATCAATCGCATCTGCTAGAAAAATGACAGGATGGATAATGAGAACCTTCAAAACTAGGGAGGCCAAGCCCATGATGACACTCTTCAGGTCACTTGTTCTATCTAGGCTGGAATATTGCTGCACACTAACAGCACCTTTCAAGGCAGGTGAAATTGCTGACCTAGAAAATGTACAGAGAACCTTCACGGCGCGCATAACGGAGATAAAACACCTCAATTACTGGGAGCGCTTGAGGTTCCTAAACCTGTATTCCCTGGAACGCAGGCGGGAGAGATACATGATTATATACACCTGGAAAATCCTAGAGGGACTAGTACCGAACTTGCACACGAAAATGACTCACTACGAAAGCAAAAGACTTGGCAGACGATGCAACATCCCCCCAATGAAAAGCAGGGGTGTCACTAGCACGTTAAGAGACCATACAATAAGTGTCAGGGGCCCGAGACTGTTCAACTGCCTCCCAGCATACATAAGGGGGATTACCAACAGACCCCTGGCAGTCTTCAAGCTGGCACTGGACAAGCACCTAAAGTCGGTTCCTGACCAGCCGGGCGGTGGCTCGTACGTTGGTTTGCGTGCAGCCAGCAGCAACAGCCTGGTTGATCAGGTTCTGATCCACCAGGAGGCCTGGTCACAGACCGGGCCGCGGGGGCGTTGACCCCCAGAACTCTCTCCAGGTAAACTCCGGGTTACCGCCACCCCGTCCTCTCATCACACTTGACTTCACCACACTTGACCTCACCGCACTTGACCTCACCACACTTGACCTCACCAACACTTGACCTCACCACACTTGACCTCACCAGCACTTGACCTCACCACACTTGACCTCACCACACCTGACCTCACCAGCACTTGACCTCACCACACTTGACCTCACCAACACTTGACCTCACCACACTTGACCTCACCACATTTGACCTCACCACACTTGACCTCACCAGCACTTGATCTCACCACACTTGACCTCACCACACTTGACCTCACCAGCACTTGACCTCACCACACTTGACCTCACCACACTTGACCTCACCAGCACTTGACCTCACCACACTTGACCTCACCAGCACTTGACCTCACCACACTTGACCTCACCACACTTGACCTCACCACACTTGACCTCACCAGCACTTGACCTCAACACACTTGACCTCACCAGCACTTGACCTCACCACACTTGACCTCACCACACTTGACCTCACCACACTTGACCTCACCACACTTGACCTCACCAACACTTGACCTCACCACACTTGACCTCACAAGCACTTGACCTCACCACACTTGACCTCACCAGCACTTGACCTCACCACACTTGACCTCACCACACTTGACCTTACCAGCACTTGACCTCACCACACTTGATCTCACCACACTTGACCTCACCAGCACTTGACCTCACCACACTTGACCTCACCACACTTGACCTCACCACACTTGACCTCACCACACTTGACCTCACCAGCGCTTGACCTCACCACACTTGACCTCACCACACTTGACCTCACCACACTTGAACTCACCAGCACTTGACCTCACCACACTTGACCTCACCAGCACTTGACCTCACCACACTTGACCTCACCAGCACTTGACCTCACCACACTTGACCTCACCACACTTGACCTCACCACACTTGACCTCACCAACACTTGACCTCACCACACTTGACCTCACAAGCACTTGACCTCACCACACTTGACCTCACCACACTTGGCCTCACCAGCACTTGACCTCACCACGCTTGATCTCACCACACTTGACCTCACCTCACTTGACCTCATCACACTTGACCTCACCACACTTGACCTCACCACACTTGACCTCACCACACTTGACCTCACCAGCACTTGATCTCACCACACTTGA
Organism: Cherax quadricarinatus; assembly: GCF_038502225.1. Classification (NCBI taxonomy): domain Eukaryota; kingdom Metazoa; phylum Arthropoda; class Malacostraca; order Decapoda; family Parastacidae; genus Cherax; species Cherax quadricarinatus. Next base: position 902 of record NW_027200361.1, on the reverse strand, counting down.
CCTCACCAGCACTTGACATCACACTTGACCTCACCACACTTGACCTCACCAGCACTTGACCTCACCACGCTTGACCTCACCACACTTGACCTCACCACACTTGACCTCACCACACTTGATCTCGCCATTAACGACCTTACGTGTGACCTGTCTTTCTCCGGGCCCAGCCTCACGGTGCTCGTCTGTCTGGTAAGACGTATATGCTCATTCCTGTGTCCTTGATAAATCCCAGCCTTGGGCGAAATGTATTAAAAACATCCTTTTCCTCTGTCGCCAGTGTCTTTAACCCCCCCCCCCGCCCCTACACTCTCCCAGCTATTCCTGAACAGAACTCTAGCTCTTGGCTCCGCTTTTCTTTCAATATCCAGTTATCTGGCCTTCATAGTTCCTACCTATCTTTATTGACGTCAATATAGTCAATAAGGATACCTAGTGTTGCACATGCGTTTTAGTCATCAACTTGTCGACCTCACGCATTAAAAAACTCGATAATTCCTGCCATTGTGCCATATACATATCTACTTTTTATTCAAGACATGAAGAGTGCGGAGGCTGCGTCCACCACCTGTCCTGCACTGGGCTAGTAGTACCCGCTTCATGTACACCAGTTAATGTCTGGCTACGGGCAGTGTTGATAGCAGAAGGCTGAGTTGGGCACCAAAGGGTTGTTGGGTACTGATCTTTGATGCAATTATGTTATTGCGATTTCATGAGTCATGATGTGTTGATGCCGAGTTCGACCTACCACAGCCAGGGAAAAGAGAGATGCAGTATCAAGCGATCGTTTATTTATAATCAATATCAATAACCAATATCAATATTCAGTATCAAATCATACCACGGGCGGGGGTAGAACCCGCGATCAGAGTCTCAATCGTATCATTACGATTTCGTGAGTCATT
>NW_027200360.1:2500-21457 GCF_038502225.1 Cherax quadricarinatus | reverse complement strand
CTGTACTGTTATTCCGTGTTACTGTACTGGCATTCTGTGTTACTGTTCTGTTATTCTTGTTCATCTGTCTTACTGTGCTCGTCTTTTGTGTTACTGTACTCCTCTTCTGCGTTACTGTGCTGTTCTTTTGTGTTACTGTACTGTTCTTCTGGGTTACTGTAGTGATCTGTGTTACTCTTCTGTTCTTCTGTTACTGTACTGTTCTTCTGTTACTGTACTGATATTCTGTGTTTCTAGGACATGTACCATGGTGTACAACTCGCTAGTACAAGTAACATGGTGTACATCTCACTAGCACAAATACCATGATGTTCAACTCACTAGCACAATTACCATGGTGTACAACTCATTAGCACTAGTGCCATGGTGTACAACTCCCTAGCACAAGTACCATGGTGTACAACTCACTAGCACAAATACCATGGTGTACAACTCATTAGCACAAGTACCATGGTGTACAGCACATTAGCACAAGTACCATGGTGTACAGCTCACTAGCACAAGTACTATAGTGTAAAACTCACTAGCACATGTACCATGGAGTAGAACTCACTAGCACAAGTACCATGATGTACAACTCACTAACACAAGTACCATGATGTACAGCTCACTAGCACATGTACCAGTATAGTAAGGCTGATGCATGCAGGGGATGAGATGAAAAGCTGTAAGCCTTCTCCCTGAAAACTGGCTGCCTTGGATCAACGTGTAGTGCAAGCTGCACGCCAAGGTATTGTCCAGTGTGGGTAGATTGATATAGCACTGCGTACCTTGTTCTAAGGTTCATATGTTCGAGTTTGTTTGTATGTAATTCCATCAATGTACGTTTTAAATTCTAAAATAAACCTTATCTTCATGCTAAAAAAAAATAAAGTTTCATAACTTTTTTGACATATTGGAAGATGTCGGTCTTGTTGCCCACATAAATCTAAAAATCTGCATACCCCAAACCATCACGGTTTTAAAAGTGGACGATCGTGCCTGTTGCAGCTGCTGAACCACTTTGACAAAATTACCGAAACGTTGGAAGACAACCAAAACGCAGATGTGATATTCACAGATTTTGCAAAGGCGTTTGACAAATGCGATCATAGTTTGATTGCACACAAAATGAGGGCCATAGGCATTACGGGAAAGCAAGGCAAATGAATTTTCATTTTTCTAACAGAACACAAAGACTAGTGGTAAGAAAGCAAAATTCAGCATCAAAAAGGTAGAAAGCTCGGTTCCCCAAGGCACAGTGTTGGCACCTCTGCGGTTTCTTATCCTCATAACAGTCATAGATAAAAACATCCGTTACAGTTTTATATCATCACTTATAGATAACACTAAAATAAGCGTGAAAGACACTTCGGTTATCATTTGAAAATTGCACGATGATATAAGCAGTATTTTCCAGTGGGCAATGGAGAACAATATGATGTTCAATGGCGATAAGATCTAGCTGCAATGGTATGGAAAGAATAACGAACTCAAAAAGGACATTGTAGGCAAAACTAAAGAGAACCGTCAAATAAAAACAATGCAATATAAACCCAGTGAAAAGCAGGGGTGCAGTGAGCACAATAAAGGAACACTGTATCAATGTACGTGTCTCCAGACTAACATTTTACCAGAAGATATATATATATATACATATATATATATATATATATATATATATATATATATATATATATATATATATACATACAAACAAACTCGAACATATGAACCTTAGAACAAGGTACGCAGTGCTATATCAATCTACCCACACTGGACAATACCTTGGCGTGCAGCTTGCACTACACGTTGATCCAAGGCAGCCAGTTTTCAGGGAGAAGGCTTACAGCTTTTCATCTCATCCCCTGCATGCATCAGCCTTACTATATTGGTACATGTGCTAGTGAACTGTACATCATGGTACTTGTGTTAGTGAGTTGTACATCATGGTACTTGTGCTAGTGAGTTCTACTCCATGGTATATGTGCTAGTGAGTTGTACACTATAGTACTTTTGTTAGTGAGTTTTACACCATGGTACTTGTGCTGAGTTGAACACCATGGTACTTGCGCTAATGTGCTGTGCACCATGATACTTGTGCTAATGAGTTGTACACCATGATATTTGTGCTAGTGAGTTGTACACCATGGTACTTGTGCTAGGGAGTTGTACACCATGGTAGTAGTGCTAATGAGTTATACACCATGGTACTTGTGCTAGTGAGTTGAACATCATGGTATTTGTGCTAGTGAAATGTACACCATGTTACTTGTGCTAGCGAGTTGTACACCATGGTACATGTCCTAGAAACACAGAATATCGGTACAGTAACAGAAGAACAGTACAGTAACAGAAGAACAGAAGAGTAACACAGATCACTACAGTAACCCAGAAGAACAGTACAGTAACACAAAAGAACAGTACAGTAACGCAGAAGAGGAGTACAGTAACACAAAAGACGAGCACAGTAAGACAGATGAACAGGAATAACAGAACAGTAACACAGAATACCAGTACAGTAACACGGAATAACAGTACAGTAACACAAAAGACGAGTACAGTAACACAGAAGAACAGTACAGTAGCACAGAAAAACAGTACAGAGGCACAGAAGAACAGTACAGTAGCACAGAAGAACAGTATAGTAACACAGAAGAACAGTACAGTATCACAGAAGAACAGTATAGTAACACAGAAGAACAGTACAGTAACACAGAACAGTACAGTAGCACAGAAGAACAGTACAGTAACACAGAAGAACAGTACAGTAACACAGAAGAACAGTACAGTAACACAGAAGAACAGTGCAGTAACAGAAGAACAGTACAGTAACACAGAAGAACAGTGCAGTAACACAGAAGAACAGTACAGTAACACAGGAGAACATGAGAGTAACACAGAAGAACAGTACAGTAACACAGAAGAACAGTGCAGTAACACAGAACACCAGTATAGTAACACATGAACTGCCGAGTAACACAAGAAAAATGCAATAACATACAAAACATACATATAGAACAATCAGGTTTGGAAGGTTTACAAGTAACAGCAACATTGTTCTGTCACAGACGATGAAATCACAGCCTGAGTCTACCATCGTTGCATCACAGATGTTTTATGTTGACCATTGACAAAGTGTTGTGACATAACCAGGTTACAATGTTTAATGCCTGTGTTCTTAGTTCTCTGAGTACCTGAGAGTTCTTTTATGTCATAGGTCATGTACTGTAGCAGATAGATTATAATCTGTCAAAGATAATGACGGAAGCGTCCAGTGAAGCTGGGTAGAAGTTACTCTTGTAGATCAATAACAGATGGTCTGTGTAACACTATCAGCAACAATAGTTGCACCTGTTCTAACATAAGACCAGGACAATGTCAATGTAGTATAGTGATCGTGTTCTATCATAAGACCAGGACAATGTCACTGTAGTATAGTGAACGTGTTCTATCATACGACCAAGACAATGTCACTGTAGTATAGTGAACGTGTTCTATCATAAGACCAAGACAATGTCACTGTAGTATAGGGAACGTGTTCTATCATAAGACCAAGACAATGTTACTGTAGTATAGTGAACGTGTTCTATCATAAGACCAAGACAATGTCACTGTAGTATAGTGAACGTGTTCTATCGTAAGACCAAGACAATGTTACTGTAGTATAGTGAACGTTTTCTATCATAAGACCAAGACAATGTCACTGAAGTATAGTGAACGTGTTCTATTATAAGACCAGGACAATGTCACTGTAGTATAGTGAACGTGATCTATCATAAGACCAAGACAATGTCACTGTAGTATAGTGAACGTGTTCTATCATAAGACCAAGACAATGTCACTGTAGAATAGTGAACGTGCTCTATCATAAGACAAAGACAGTGTCACTGTAGTACAGTGAACGTGTTCTATCATAAGACCAAGACAACGTCACTGTAGTATAGTGAACGTGTTCTATAATAAGACCAAGACAATATCACTGTAGAATAGTGAACGTGCTCTATCATAAGACCAAGACATTGTCACTGTTGTATAGTGAACGTGTTCTATCATAATAACAAGACAATGTCACTGTAGTATAGTGAACGTGTTCTATCATAAGACCAAGACAATGTCACTGTAGAATAGTGAACGTGTTCTATCATAAGACCAAGACAATGTCACTGTAGTATAGTGAACGTGTTCTATCGTAAGACCAAGACAATGTCACTGTAGTATAGTGAACGTGTTCTATCATAAGACCAAGACAATGTCACTGTAGTATAGTGAACGTGTTCTATCATAAGACCAAGACAATGTCACTGTAGTATAGTGAACGTGTTCTATCATAAGACCAAGACAATGTCACTGTAGTATAGTGAACGTGTTCTATCATAAGACCAAGACAATGTCACTGTAGTATAGTGAACGTGTTCTATCATAAGACCAAGACAGTGTCACTGTAGTATAGTGAACGTGTTCTATCATAAGACCAAGACAATGTCACTGTAGTATAGTGAACGTGTTCTATCATAAGACCAAGACAATGTCACTGTAGTATAGTGAACGTGTTCTATCATAAGACCAAGACAATGTCACTGTAGTATAGTGAACGTGTTCTATCATAAGACCAAGACAATGTCACTGTAGTATAGTGAACGTGTTCTATCATAAGACCAAGACAATGTCACTGTAGTATAGTGAACGTGTTCTATCATAAGACCAAGACAATGTCACTGTAGTATAGTGAACGTGTTCTATCATAAGACCAAGACAATGTCACTGTAGTATAGTGAACGTGTTCTATCATAAGACCAAGACAATGTCACTGTAGTATAGTGAACGTGTTCTATAAGACCAAGACAGTGTCACTGTAGTATAGTGAACGTGTTCTATCATAAGACCAAGACAGTGTCACTGTAGTATAGTGAACGTGTTCTATCATAAGACCAAGACAGTGTCACTGTAGTATAGTGAACGTGTTTTATCATAAGACCAAGACAGTGTCACTGTAGTATAGTGAACGTGTTCTATCATAAGACCAAGACAATGTCACTGTAGTATAGTGAACGTGTTCTATCATAAGACCAAGACAATGTCACTGTAGTATAGTGAACGTGTTCTATCATAAGACCAAGACAATGTCACTGTAGTATAGTGAACGTGTTCTATCATAAGACCAAGACAATGTCACTGTAGTATAGTGAACGAGTTCTATCATAAGACCAAGACAATGTCACTGTAGTATAGTGAACGTGTTCTATCATAAGACCAAGACAATGTCACTGTAGTATAGTGAACGTGTTCTATCATAAGACCAAGACAGTGTCACTGTAGTATAGTGAACGTGTTCTATCATAAGACCAAGACAGTGTCACTGTAGTATAGTGAACGTGTTCTATCATAAGACCAAGACAATGTCACTGTAGTATAGTGAACGTGTTCTATCATAAGACCAAGACAGTGTCACTGTAGTATAGTGAACGTGTTCTATCATAAGACCAAGACAATGTCACTGTAGTATAGTGAACGTGTTCTATCATAAGACCAAGACAGTGTCACTGTAGTATAGTGAACGTGTTCTATCATAAGACCAAGACAGTGTCACTGTAGTATAGTGAACGTGTTCTATCATAAGACCAAGACAGTGTCACTGTAGTATAGTGAACGTGTTCTAGTCATAGAGATAACAGACAGTGTCACTGTAGTATAGTGATGATGATCGTTTTTGTGAATAACTTTTGCTAATACTTTAGAAATGACAAAACTGCCTTTATTTTGTTAAACAGTGTTTGAAAATGCGATTAAGGATGATTCATGGCGTTGTGTGCATAAGATTTTTCATTTTATACTGTTACCTATATACAGTATATATGTGTTGGTGTATTATTTGTTACGGCTCGACTAAGTTGGTGGAGAGCAAAACATTGCAGTAATAAAATGTTACATTAGTTGCACTTGTGGTCTTGTACCAAACACATTGTCAGTTTATATTGTAGGTAATTTTGTTGCGTGAAGGCAAAAGAAAACCTTAAGTGTAATTCACCTTTCTCATCCTTGGATTTCAGTATTTCATTTAAAAATCAAGGAAAATGGGCCTTAAATTGTTACATAAAAAGAGACTTAGAAGTTGACGATCTGAGACAACTTTATGAATAAGTCTAATATTTACCAATTAAGTATGGACTAATACTTATAACATTTTCTATTATTGTACTCAACTTGCCTTACATGTGAGATTAAGATTTTTTTTATGCAAAGTTTCAATTACTCCTTGAGTGATACTGATATAAATCCTACAGAAATTGCCATATTCAAGATGGCATATTCAACATGGCAAAAAAAGTGTACTACATACTTCATTCTAAAACTATCCTGTTGCCAAGAATACCCTTCATTCCAGGAAACCAAAATGTTGCAATAACCCTCCACTGCTACGGTTGCGTCCATTAGAGGGGCTGGATTACCGAATTATCGCACATTGAGTAAAGATGATGATGGTGATGATTATGGAGATGGTATGAATAATAATGATGTTAATGGAAGTTATTTTGAGCAACTATGATAATGAAGATGGAGATTATTTTGTGATAGTGGCGATGCATATAATGATGAATATATGAATTTTGTGATAATTATGATGGAAATGGTTTGAATTATAATGAATAAGATAATTATGGAGATGGAGATGCTGTTATCATTTTAAATTACTTTAAAACACAAGAGGTCGGACCTCAGTTCAGGTGCCAGAGAGCAATCGGGTGTCAGGTAGAAAGTGGAATGATGAATATCACTTAACGTTTCCCAGGTCTAGCCTGTGATCCGGTAGTGGCTGTGTGGTTGTCGCACTTCTAAAACTTCATATTGAATCTTTCAGAACAAAAATAACTGAAATTCTCGTTTTTACTGAGAAGGGTTAAGTCATGAGCAACAGTTCTTGCCCATAAATGCTTGCCTATATGAGACCGTAGGGGGTATATATATATATATATATATATATATATATATATATATATATATATATATATATATATATATATATATATATATGTCGTGCCGAATAGGCAGAACTTGCGATCTTGGCTTAAATAGCAACGCTCATCTTGCCATATAGGACAAGTGAAAATTTGTGTATGCAATAATTTCGCCAAAATCATTCTGAACCTAACGAAAAAAATATATTTCACTGTGTTTGTTTAGTATTAAATTATTGTAAACAAATCTAAAATATATTTAGTTGGGTTAGGCTAAAATAAATTGCGCTTGTTATAATAAGGTTAGGTAAGTTTTCTAAGATTCTTTTGGTGCAAAATTATAATTATATATATATATATATATATATATATATATATATATATATATATATATATATATATATATATATATATATATATATATATATATATATATCTATATATATATATATTATCTATATACTATATAGGTTGGTAGACCGCAACCACCCAGGGAAGTACTACCGTCCTGCCAGATGACTGTGAAACAAAAACCTGTAACTGTTTTGCATGATGGTAGGATTGCTGGTTTCTTTTTCTGTCTCATAAACACGCTAAGATAACAGGGATATCTTGCTACTCCTACTTACACTTTGGTCACACTTCACAGACACGCACATGCATATATATATATACATACATCTAGGTTTTTCTCCTTTTTCTAAATAGCTCTTGTTCTTTTTTATTTCTTCTATTGTCCATGGGGAAGTGGAAAAGAATCTTTCCTCCGTAAGCCATGCGTGTCGTATGAGGCGACTAAAATGCCGGGAGCAATGGGCTAGTAACCCCTTCTCCTGTATACAATTACTAAAAAAGAGAAGAAGAAAAACTTTATAAAACTGGGTTGCTTAAATGTGCGTGGATGTAGTGCGGATGACAAGAAACAGATGATTGCTGATGTTATGAATGAAAAGAAGTTGGATGTCCTGGCCCTAAGCGAAACAAAGCTGAAGGGGGTAGGAGAGTTTCAGTGGGGGGAAATAAATGGGATTAAATCTGGAGTATCTGAGAGAGTTAGAGCAAAGGAAGGGGTAGCAGTAATGTTAAATGATCAGTTATGGAAGGAGAAAAGAGAATATGAATGTGTAAATTCAAGAATTATGTGGATTAAAGTAAAGGTTGGATGCGAGAAGTGGGTCATAATAAGCGTGTATGCACCTGGAGAAGAGAGGAATGCAGAGGAGAGAGAGAGATTTTGGGAGATGTTAAGTGAATGTATAGGAGCCTTTGAACCAAGTGAGAGAGTAATTGTGGTAGGGGACTTGAATGCTAAAGTAGGAGAAACTTTTAGAGAGGGTGTGGTAGGTAAGTTTGGGGTGCCAGGTGTAAATGATAATGGGAGCCCTTTGATTGAACTTTGTATAGAAAGGGGTTTAGTTATAGGTAATACATATTTTAAGAAAAAGAGGATAAATAAGTATACACGATATGATGTAGGGCGAAATGACAGTAGTTTGTTGGATTATGTATTGGTAGATAAAAGACTGTTGAGTAGACTTCAGGATGTACATGTTTATAGAGGGGCCACAGATATATCAGATCACTTTCTAGTTGTAGCTACACTGAGAGTAAAAGGTAGATGGGATACAAGGAGAATAGAAGCATCAGGGAAGAGAGAGGTGAAGGTTTATAAACTAAAAGAGGAGGCAGTTAGGGTAAGATATAAACAGCTATTGGAGGATAGATGGGCTAATGAGAGCATAGGCAATGGGGTCGAAGAGGTATGGGGTAGGTTTAAAAATGTAGTGTTAGAGTGTTCAGCAGAAGTTTGTGGTTACAGGAAAGTGGGTGCAGGAGGGAAGAGGAGCGATTGGTGGAATGATGATGTAAAGAGAGTAGTAAGGGAGAAAAAGTTAGCATATGAGAAGTTTTTACAAAGTAGAAGTGATGCAAGGAGGGAAGAGTATATGGAGAAAAAGAGAGAAGTTAAGAGAGTGGTGAAGCAATGTAAAAAGAGAGCAAATGAGAGAGTGGGTGAGATGTTATCAACAAATTTTGTTGAAAATAAGAAAAAGTTTTGGAGTGAGATTAACAAGTTAAGAAAGCCTAGAGAACAAATGGATTTGTCAGTTAAAAATAGGAGAGGAGAGTTATTAAATGGAGAGTTAGAGGTATTGGGAAGATGGAAGGAATATTTTGAGGAATTGTTAAATGTTGATGAAGATAGGGAAGCTGTGATTTCGTGTATAGGGCAAGGAGGAATAACATCTTGTAGGAGTGAGGAAGAGCCAGTTGTGAGTGTGGGGGAAGTTCGTGAGGCAGTAGGTAAAATGAAAGGGGGTAAGGCAGCCGGGATTGATGGGATAAAGATAGAAATGTTAAAAGCAGGTGGGGATATAGTTTTGGAGTGGTTGGTGCAATTATTTAATAAATGTATGGAAGAGGGTAAGGTACCTAGGGATTGGCAGAGAGCATGCATAGTTCCTTTGTATAAAGGCAAAGGGGATAAAAGAGAGTGCAAAAATTATAGGGGGATAAGTCTGTTGAGTGTACCTGGTAAAGTGTATGGTAGAGTTATAATTGAAAGAATTAAGAGTAAGACGGAGAATAGGATAGCAGATGAACAAGGAGGCTTTAGGAAAGGTAGGGGGTGTGTGGACCAGGTGTTTACAGTGAAACATATAAGTGAACAGTATTTAGATAAGGCTAAAGAGGTCTTTGTGGCATTTATGGATTTGGAAAAGGCGTATGACAGGGTGGATAGGGGGGCAATGTGGCAGATGTTGCAAGTGTATGGTGTAGGAGGTAGGTTACTGAAAGCAGTGAAGAGTTTTTACGAGGATAGTGAGGCTCAAGTTAGAGTATGTAGGAAAGAGGGAAATTTTTTCCCAGTAAAAGTAGGCCTTAGACAAGGATGTGTGATGTCACCGTGGTTGTTTAATATATTTATAGATGGGGTTGTAAGAGAAGTAAATGCGAGGGTCTTGGCAAGAGGCGTGGAGTTAAAAGATAAAGAATCACACACAAAGTGGGAGTTGTCACAGCTGCTCTTTGCTGATGACACTGTGCTCTTGGGAGATTCTGAAGAGAAGTTGCAGAGATTGGTGGATGAATTTGGTAGGGTGTGCAAAAGAAGAAAATTAAAGGTGAATACAGGAAAGAGTAAGGTTATGAGGATAACAAAAAGATTAGGTGATGAAAGATTGAATATCAGATTGGAGGGAGAGAGTATGGAGGAGGTGAACGTATTCAGATATTTGGGAGTGGACGTGTCAGCGGATGGGTCTATGAAAGATGAGGTGAATCATAGAATTGATGAGGGAAAAAGAGTGAGTGGTGCACTTAGGAGTCTGTGGAGACAAAGAACTTTGTCCTTGGAGGCAAAGAGGGGAATGTATGAGAGTATAGTTTTACCAACGCTCTTATATGGGTGTGAAGCGTGGGTGATGAATGTTGCAGCGAGGAGAAGGCTGGAGGCAGTGGAGATGTCATGTCTGAGGGCAATGTGTGGTGTGAATATAATGCAGAGAATTCGTAGTTTGGAAGTTAGGAGGAGGTGCGGGATTACCAAAACTGTTGTCCAGAGGGCTGAGGAAGGGTTGTTGAGGTGGTTCGGACATGTAGAGAGAATGGAGCGAAACAGAATGACTTCAAGAGTGTATCAGTCTGTAGTGGAAGGAAGGCGGGGTAGGGGTCGGCCTAGGAAGGGTTGGAGGGAGGGGGTAAAGGAGGTTTTGTGTGCGAGGGGCTTGGACTTCCAGCAGGCATGCGTGAGCGTGTTTGATAGGAGTGAATGGAGACAAATGGTTTTTAATACTTGACGTGCTGTTGGAGTGTGAGCAAAGTAACATTTATGAAGGGATTCAGGGAAACCGGCAGGCCGGACTTGAGTCCTGGAGATGGGAAGTACAGTGCCTGCACTCTGAAGGAGGGGTGTTAATGTTGCAGTTTAAAAACTGTAGTGTAAAGCACCCTTCTGGCAAGACAGTGATGGAGTGAATGATGGTGAAAGTTTTTCTTTTTCGGGCCACCCTGCCTTGGTGGGAATCGGCCGGTGTGATAATAAAAAAAAAAAAAATATATATATAAATATATATATATAAATAGATATATATATATAAATATATATATATAAATATATTTATATATATGAATATTCCACTTCCCCTACCACCCCATCTTTTAAACATTTTTTTTTTACCAATAGGAATATTTTATTACATAATATGGTACAGAAGATTTAAGAGATACATTGTTGATATAAAGGTGGCATATACGGTACATGTTGTTACGTGTGTATCACCGATTATAAGGCGAAAATCTCATCCAGCTCCTCAGAGCTGGGGCGTGTGCCCAAAATACAGCAGGCATTACCCCTTTGAACAGCCGCACTGAGCCGCTGGAACAGAAAACTAGCTGCCCTGGGATCCCTAGTTACCCTGATGAGTCTTTTTCCCAGCTCCTTAAGGAATTTAGATGCACTCTTTCCCCATGAGCCAAGGGTCTCTGAGCCTATGGGAACAAACATATAATGATGGGCAAGTTCTCCATGTATAGTCCCACACCACCTGCTTCCCATCTGTCCAGGCTTGAAGGGTGATACCATCTGGACGCTTCTGGCTGCCATCAGATCTGCATAGTTGGGGTGGCTCCCTTACTGCTGGGCATCCAGCTGTTGTGAGGCTCCTCTTGATAATGTTATTAACCTCCTCATGTCTTGCAATCTTTCCCTCGGATTTACGGCACACAAGACCATGGTACCCGAATCGGTCTGCTGCTTCACTGCCACAAATACACCTGTGTTCGGCGAGAATAGGGGCGGCAAGTCGAAGGGCAACACCGATGCGGATGGTATTCTTCCCTCAATGTTTAATTCCACGAAGTGTTCAAAGATGAACACTGTATGGTCTCTGACACCCAAAATATTCTCATATTCTGTTTCACAGATATAGTTGTGGTAAATACTAGCTTCCGTGTGTGTGTATGTGTGTGTGTGTGTGTGTGTGTGTGTGTGTGTGTGTGTGTGTGTATGTGTGTGTGTGTGTGTGTGTGTGTGTGTGTATGTGTGTATGTGTGTGTGTGTGTGTGTGTGTGTGTGTGTGTGTGTGTGTGTGTGTGTGTGTGTGTGTGTGTGTGTGTGTGTGTGTGTGTGTATGTGTGTGTGTGTGTATGTGTGTGTGTGTGTGTGTGTGTGTGTGTGTGTATGTGTGTATGTGTGTGTGTGTGTGTGTGTGTGTGTGTGTGTGTGTGTATGTGTGTGTGTGTGTGTGTGTGTTTGTGTGTGTGTGTGTGTGTGTGTGTGTGTGTGTGTGTGTGTGTGTGTGTGTGTGTGTGTGTGTGTGTGTGTGTGTGTGTGTGTGTGTGTGTGTGTGTACTCAGTTGTGGTTGCAGGGGTCGATTCACAGCTCCTGGCCCCGCCTCTTTGCTGGTCGCTACTAGGTCACTCTTACTGCTCGATGAGCTTTTTCATTCCTATTTTTAAAGCTGTGTATGGATCCTGCCTCCACTACATCACTTCCCTGATTATTAAATTTCCTGACAACTCTGTGATTGAAGAAATACTTCCTAACATCCCTGTGATTCATCTGAATCTTCAACCTCTAACTGTTACCCCTTGTTGCTGTGTCCCATCTCTAGAACATCCTCTCTCTCTCCACCTTGCCGATTCCTCTCAGTATTTTATATATCGTTATCATATCCTCCCTATTTCTCCTGTCCTCCAGTGACGTACGGTCGATTTCCCCTAACCTCTATTCGTGGGACATGGCCCTTAGCTCCAGGAGTAGTCTTGTTGAAAACCTTTGCACTTTAATTCCTTACGTGCTTGGGGAGGTGTAGGTTCTAAACTGGTGCTGCATATTCCAATAAAGGCCTAACTCACATGGTGTATAGGGTCTTGAACGATATCTTTTTGAGATGTTGGTTGATGTGCTCCTCATATGTGCCCAGTGTTATACTCACCCCAAGATCCTTTTCCTTGAGTGAGAATTGCAGACTCTGACCCCCCTACACTGTATTCCGTTTGCGGTTTTCTTTGCCCTTCCCCAATCTTCATGACTTTGCACTTGGTGGGGATGAACTCCAGAAGCCACCATCTCCATAATCATCACCATCATCATCTTTACTCGATGTGCGATAATTCTACATTTAAAAAGTAACTAGATGTATTTGGGCGGGTGCGCATTCTGCGACAGGTACACCGAATTCGGTAATCCAGCCCCTCTAATGGACGCAACCGTAGCAGTGGAGGGTTGTTGCAACATTTTGTTTTCCTAGAATGAAAGGTATCATTCTTGGCAACAGGATAGTTTTAGAATGAAGTATGTAGTACACTTTTTTTATGCCATGTTGAATATGCCATCTTGAATATGGCAATTTCTGTAGGATTTATATCAGTATCACTCAAGCAGTAATTGAAACTTTGCATAAAAAAAATCTTAATCTTACATGTAAGGCAAGTTGAGTACAATAATAGCAAATGTTGTAAGAAGAGGGATGAACATCTACAGTCCAATTTAACTACTTCTAAAGCCTTTGTGTAAATGTCCCTTTGTAGTTCTTTCTGGTCCTCTTCCTATTGAATTCTTCATATCATCTGCAAACAGGGACATTTCCGAGTCTATTCCTTTCGTCATGTCGTTCACATATATCAGAAACAGCACTGGTCCTAGGAATGACATGTGAAAACCACGCTCGTCACAGTCGCTCACTCTGACATCTCGTCACGTACCATTACTCGCTGTTGTCATCCCGACAGGTATTCCCTGATCCATTGCAGTGCCTTCCCTGTTATCCCTGCTTAGTCCTCTAGCTTCTGTACTAATCTCTTGTGTGGAACTATGTCAAACGCCTTCTTACAGTCAAAAAAAAAAAAAAGCAATTTACCCACTCCTCTCTCTCTCTCTTGTATTACTGCTGTCACCCTGTCATAGAACTCCAGTAGGTGAGTGACACAGGATTTCCCATCCCTGAAACCGTGCTTGTTGTCATTGATAAGCTCATTCATTTCTAGGTTTTCCACCACTCTTCTGATGATTTTCCATACTATACATGTTTGTGACAATGGTCTATATTTAAATACTTCGTGTCTGTCTCCTTTTTTTAAAAATTGGGACTACATTTGCGGTCTTCCATACCTCAGGTAGTCGCTCTGTTTCGGTAGATGTGTTAAAGATTGTTGTTAATGGTACACATAGCGCCTCTGCTCCCTCTCTCGGGACTCATGTTATCCGGCGCCATCGCCTTTAAGGCATTTAGCTCGCTGAGCAGCCTCTTCACTTCTTTCTCGGTTGTGTGTATTGTGTCCAACACTTGATGGTGCACCTCACTTCTCCATCTTTCTGGAGTCCCTTCTGTCTCCTCTGTGAACAGTTCTTCGAATCTCATGTTGAGCTCCTCACATACTTCTCGGTTGTTTTTTGTGATCTCCCCTCCTTCCTTACTCAGCCTGATTACCTGGTCCTTGACTGTTGCTCTCCTCCCTTCTTACCTGTGCATATTCATTTCTGGTTCTACGACTGCTCTCCTTATTCTTCTGGATCGTTTGCCTTCTATACTTCTTCCATTCTCTAGCACACTTGGTTTTGTCGTCTCTACACCTTTGGATGAATTCTTCATGCCTGTGTAGTCTCCTTTCTCGTAGTTTGGCTACATTGGTCCTGCCCTTCCTGCTTCCCTCTCCACTTGTAACTCTGTGTATTCGAAGCGCAGAAGCACGTGGTCACTAGCCCCGAGGGGTTTTTCATATGTGATGTCCTCAATATCTGCTCTACTCAAAGTGAATACTAGGTCCAGTCTTGCTGGTTCATCTTCTCCTCTCTCTCTCTTGTAGTGTCCCTTACGTTTTGGTATATGAGGTTTTCCAGTACCACCTCCACCATCTTAGCCCTCCACGTTTCTGGGCCCCCATGTGGCTCTAGGTTCTCCCAGTCAAATTCCTTGTGACTGAAGTCACCCACAATCAGCAGCTTTGCCCTTCCGGCCACTTCAGCTAGTGTGTCAACCATCGCTCTGTTACTCTCATCATACTCTTGCATCGGCCACCTACTGTTGTGTGGTGGGTTATACGTTACTGCAATTACCATCTTCGGACCTCCAAACTGAAGTGTTCCTATTATGTAGTCTCTTCTCCTCTGTCTCCTCTCTCCATCTCATCAAAATCCCATTGATTTTTGATGAGCAGTGCCACTTCTCCACCCCCACTGTTCCATCTGTCTTTCCTTAGGATCTGATATCCCGTTGGAAAGATGGCATCTGTTATCATTCCTGTGTGTGTGTGTGTGTGAGTGTGTACTCACCTATTTGTGGTTGCAGGGGTCGAGTCTTAGCTCCTGGCCCCGCCTCTTCACCGGTTGCTACTGGGCCCTCTCTCTCCCCGCTCCATGAGCTTTATCAAACCTCGTCTTAAAACTGTGTATGGTTCCTGCCTCCACTACGTCATTTTCTAGGCTATTACACTGCCTTACAGCTCTATGACTGAAGAAATACTTCCTATCTCTCTGACTCATGTGTGTCTTCAACTTCCAATTGTGGCCTCTTGTTTCTGTGTCCCCTCCCTGGAACATCCTGTCTTTGTCCACCTTGTCTATTCCACGCAGTATTTTATATGTCGTTATCATGTCTCCCCTGACCCTCCTGTCCTCCAGTGTCGTCAGGCCGATTTCCCTTAATCTTTCTTCATAGGACATTCCCCTTAGCTCTGGAACTAACCTTGTCGCAAACCTTTGTACTTTCTCTAGTTTCTTGACGTGCTTTATCAAGTGCGGGTTCCAAACAGGTGCTGCATACTCCAGTATGGGCCTGACATACACGGTGTACAGTGTCTTGAATGATTCCTTACTAAGGTATCGGAATGCTGTTCTCAGGTTTGCCAGGCGCCCATATGCTGCAGCAGTTATCTGATTGATGTGTGCTTCCGGAGACATGCTCGGTGTTATACTCACCCCAAGATCTTTCTCCTTGAGTGAGGTTTGCAGTCTTTGGCCACCTAGCCTATACTCTGTCTGTGGTCTTCTGTGCCCTTCCCCTATCTTCATGACTTTGCATTTGGCAGGATTAAATTCGAGAAGCCATTTGCTGGACCAGGTGTCCAGTCTGTCCAGGTCTCTTTGAAGTCCTGCCTGGTCTCTCATCAGATTTAATTCTCCTCATTAACTTCACATCATCTGCAAACAGGGACACTTCTGAGTCTAACCCTTCCGTCATGTCGTTCACATATACCAAAAATAGCACTGGTCCTAGGACCGACCCCTGTGGGACCCCGCTCGTCACAGGTGCCCACTGTGATACATCATTACGTACCATGACTCGTTGTTGCCTCCCTGTCAGGTATTCTCTGATCCATTGCAGTGCCCTTCCTGTTATATGCGCCTGATGCTCTAGCTTCTGCACTAATCTCTTGTGAGGAACTGTGTCAAAGGCCTTCTTGCAGTCCAAGAAGATGCAATCAACCCACCCCTCTCTCTCTTGTCTTACTTCTGTTATTTTATCATAAAACTCCAGAAGGTTTGTGACACAGGATTTGCCTTCCGTGAATCCGTGCTGGTTGGCATTTATACTCTTGTTCCGTTCCAGGTGCTCCACCACTCTCCTCCTGATAATCTTCTCCATAATTTTGCATACTATACACGTCAATGACACAGGTCTATAGTTTAGTGCCTCTTTTCTGTCTCCTTTTTTAAAAATGGGAACTACATTTGCCGTCTTCCATACCTCAGGTAGTTGCCCAGTTTCCAGGGATGTGTTGAAGATTGTGGTAAGTGGCACGCACAACATATCTGCTCCCTCTCTAAGGACCCACGGGGAGATGTTGTCCGGTCCCATTGCCTTTGAGGTATCGATGTCCCTTAGCAGTTTCTTCACCTCCTCCTCATCTGTATGTATGTCGTCCAACACTTGTTGGTGTATTCCTTGCTGGTGTCCCCATCTGGTCTGTCCCCCCAGAGTCCTTCCTGTCTCTACTGTAAATACTTCCTTAAATCTCGTGTTGAGCTCCTCACATACCTCTTGATCGTTTCTTGTGAGTTCTCCACCTTCTTTCCTCAGCCTTATCACCTGGTCCTTGACTGTTGTCTTCCTCCTAATGTGGCTATACAGCAGTTTCGGGTCAGATTTGACTTTCGATGCTATGTCGTTTTCATACTGTCGCTGGGCCTCCCTCCTTATCTGTGCATACTCGTTTCTGGCTCTTCTACTAATCTCCTTGTTTTCCTGGGTCCTATGCCTCCTGTACCTTTTCCATTCTCTGTTGCACTTAGTTTTTGCCTCCCTACACCTTCGGGTAAACCAAGGACTCGTTTTGGTCTTCCTATTATTTCTGTTTCCCTTGGGAACAAAACTTTCCTCTGCCTCCTTGCACTTTGTTGCCACATATTCCATCATCTCGTTTACTGATTTTCCTACCATTTCTCTGTCCCACTGAACCTCCTGCAGGAAGTTTCTCATACCTGTGTAGTCCCCCCTTTTATAGTTTGGCCTGTCCCCTTCAGTTCCTGTTACCTTCTCCACTTGTAACTCTACTATATAGTCAAAACTCAGAACCACGTGATCGCTAGCTCCAAGGGGCCTCTCGTAAGTGATGTCCTCAATGTCTGAACTGCTCAGGGTGAACACAAGATCCAGTCTTGCTGGCTCATCCTCCCCTCTCTCTCTGGTTGTGTCCCTGACATGTTGATGCATGAGGTTTTCAAGTACCACATCCATCATCTTGGCTCTCCATGTTTCGGGACCCCCATGTGGCTCCAGGTTTTCCCAGTCGATCTCCCTGTGGTTGAAATCGCCCATTACCAGTAACTTTGCTCTGCTCGAGTGAGCTCTTCTTGCCACCTCAGCCAGTGTGTCCACCATCACCCTGTTGTTTTCTTCGTACTCCTCTCTTGGCCTCCTGCAGTTCTGTGGTGGGTTATACATCACTCCAATGACTACTTTATGTTCTCCGGACTGAATTGTACCTACAATGTAGTCTCTTTCTCCAATCATGTCCATGCCTTCCATTTCCTCAAATCCCCATCGGTGTTTTATGAGCAGTGCAACCCCTCCTCCCCCTCTACTCCTTCTATCTTTCCTCAGGATCTGATATCCTGTTGGGAAGATTGTGTCTGTTATTGTCTCAGCGAGTTTTGTTTCTGTGACTGCTATGATGTCTGGGGATTTTTCACTGATTCTTTCATTCCACTCCTCATGTTTATTCGTTATTCCATCCGCGTTTGTGTACCAAACCTTTAGTTTCTTTTCTATCATTGTGGTCATGCAAGAATATTGGGGTTGGGGGAGCGAGAGCCTTGGTGGGGGCCTATATGGGGCTGTGGTGTAGGTGGGGTTTGTGTTGATGGGGGTGGGGTCAGAATGCCCATAAGGGACAGCTGTTGGGGTGAGGTTTGTGATATGGGGGTTGGTGGCAGAGGGAACAGTGAGTGGGTTGTAGTATAGGTTGCTCAGTTGCGTTGGGAATGTCGCGGGTGGAGTCTTTTGGTGGGAGATTCTGTGGGGTGTGTTTGCCCTTCCTCCTGTGTCTGGGTCCTGCTCATTTTCATTGCTTCTCGTTCCTCCTTGCGTCTCTGTACCCTCTCTTTCAGTGTAGTCCTTTCTTCTTGTGTTCTGTCGCGGTCGAGGTATACTCTCTGGTACCCCTCTTTGTCCCTCAGTCTTGCTTTCTCTTGCAGAATCCTGATTCGAACTGATTCTTCCTTGAAAGTTACTCTGACAGGCCATATCCTTCCACTCGCAAACCACCCAATTCTCTGAAAATTTGTCACCTGGGTCATATTGCCCTCCCCTATTGTTTTCATGATGCCTTCAATCATTTTTTTCTCCTCCTGTTTTATTTCTTCAAAGTTGGCCCCCTTGGCTTCTTGGAGCCCGTACACAAAAACTGACCTCGCCCTTTCCTCCTCCCACTGAGTCTCCATCTGCTTCCTCTGAGGCATTTTATTTCCTTCCATTGACATGTTCTTGCCTTCAGTCCCTGTCATATCTGAAACTTCTATTCTCAGTGAACTGTCTTTCCTCACCAGCTGTCCCTTGCTACTGCAGTTGGCTGTTAGAA
>NW_027200359.1:0-21457 GCF_038502225.1 Cherax quadricarinatus | reverse complement strand
ACTGTTTTATTTAATAAATTAGTTGAAAAAATTTTTGGGGTTAGGTTATTTAGAAAGAATTCTGTGCGATAACTGCAGAATGCCTCTACTGCTCAGATTCAAACCTGAAGTGTTGTGCTTTCCCAACAAATATGTTTACCTGGAGAGAGTTCCGGGGGTCAACGCCCCCGCGGCCCGGTCTGTGACCAGGCCTCCTTAGGTCAGTGTCCCAGGATGCGACCCACACCAGTCGACTAACACCCAGGTACCCATTTTACTGATGGGGAACATAGACAACAGGTGGAAAGAAACACGTCCAATGTTTCTACTCTGGCTGGGAATCGAACCTAGGCCCCTCACCGTGTGAAGCCAGAGCGTTAACCACCAGGCCACCAGACTCTTCAGTTCAGCTTAAATCTTGTGTTTAACTGAGAGTTTGTGTTATTTTTGAGATGTCTATGTCTTAATTTTCCATTTTTATTGGATAAATTGGGAAATTAATTTCCAAGTGACTTGTTAATACCTGAGGCACTTCAAATCTTCTGTGTTTATATTTAAGTGTTCAAGAAGCTTTTGCCTCACTCTGCACTGTTCCTTTGACGTGCATTAAAGAATAAGGCGTCGCTCAGTGACTGAAATGTATATAATTCAGCTGGGTGTCTGGTCATCCCCTACTCCCGTGTGTATGTACACCCTCACCCCCTGTATGTACACCCTCATCCCTTGTATGTACACCCTCACCCCCTGTATGTACACCCTCACCCCTTGTATGTACACCCTCACCCCTTGTATGTACACCCTCATCCCTTGTATGTACACCCTCACCCCCTGTATGTACACCCTCACCCCCTGTATGTCCACCCTCACCCCCAGTATGTACACCCTCATCCCTTGTATGTACACCCTCACCCCCTGTATGTACACCCTCACCCCCTGTATGTCCACCCTCACCCCCAGTATGTACACCCTCATCCCTTGTATGTACACCCTCACCCCTTGTATGTACACCCTCATCCCTGTATGTACACCCTCACCCCTTGTATGTACACCCTCACCCCTTGTATGTACACCCTCACCCCTTGTATGTACACCCTCACCCCCTGTATGTACACCCTCACCCCCTGTATGTACACCCTCACCCCTTGTATGTACACCCTCACCCCTTGTATGTACACCCTCACTCCATGGATGTACCCCCTCACCCCTTGTATGTACACCCTCACCCCGTGAATGTACACCCTCACCCCTTGTATGTACACCCTCACCCCCTGTATGTACACCCTCACCCCTTGTATGTACACCCCTCACCCCTTGTATGTACACCCTCACCCCTTGTATGTACACCCTCACCCCGTGTATGTACACCCTCCCCCCCTGTATGTACACCCTCACCCCTTGTATGTACACCCTCACCCCCTGTATGTACACCCTCACCCCCTGTATGTACACCCTCACCCCTTGTATGTACACCCTCACCCCCTGTATGTACACCCTCACCCCGTGTATGTACACCCTCACCCCTTTTATGTACACCCTCATCCCCTGTATGTACACCCTCACCCCTTGTATGTACACCCTCACCCCTTGTATGTACACCCTCACCCCTTGTATGTACACCCTCACCCCCTGTATGTACACCCTCACCACCTGTATGTACACCCTCACCCCTTGTATGTACACCCTCACTCCTTGTATGTACACCCTCACCCCTTGTATGTACACCCTCACCCCTTGTATGTACACCCTCACCCCTTGTATGTACACCCTCACCCCCTGTATGTACACCCTCACCCCTTGTATGTACACCCTCACCCCTTGTATGTACACCCTCACTCCTTGTATGTACACCCTCACCCCTTGTATGTACACCCTCCCCCCCTGTATGTACACCCTCACCCCCTGTATGTACACCCTCACCCCCTGTATGTACACCCTCACCCCTTGTATGTACACCCTCACCCTTTGTATGTACACCCTCACCCCTTGTATGTACACCCTCACCCCTTGTATGTACACCCTCACCCCCTGTGTGTACACCCTCCCCCCCTGTATGTACACCCTCACCCCCTGTATGTACACCCTCACCCCCTGTATGTACACCCTCACCCCTTGTATGTACACCCTCACCCCTTGTATGTACACCCTCACCCCCTGTATGTACACCCTCACCCCATGTATGTACACCCTCACCCCCTGTATGTACACCCTCACCCCTTGTATGTACACCCTCACCCCTTGTATGTACACCCTCACCCCTTGTATGTACACCCTCACCCCCTGTATGTACACCCTCACCCCCTGTATGTACACCCTCACCCCTTGTATGTACACCCTCACCCCTTGTATGTACACCCTCACCCCTTGTATGTACACCCTCACCCCCTGTATGTACACCCTCACCCCTTGTATGTACACCCTCACCCCTTGTATGTACACCCTCACCCCCTGTATGTACACCCTCACCCCTTGTATGTACACCCTCACCCCCTGTATGTACACCCTCACCCCCTGTATGTACACCCTCACCCCCTGTATGTACACCCTCACTCCCTGTATGTACACCCTCACCCCCTGTATGTACACCCTCACTCCCTGTATGTCCACCCTCACCCCCTGTATGTACACCCTCACCCCTGTATGTACACCCTCACTCCCTGTATGTACACCCTCACCCCCTGTATGTACACCCTCACCCCCTGTATGTACACCCTCCCCCCCTGTATGTACACCCTCACCCCTGTATGTACACCCTCACCCCCTGTATGTACACCCTCACCCCTTGTATGTACACCCTCACCCCCTGTATGTACACCCTCACCCCCTGTATGTACACCCTCACCCCTTGTATGTACACCCTCACCCATTGTATGTACACCCTAACCCCCTGTATGTACACCCTCACCCCCTGTATGTACACCCTCACCCCCTGTATGTACACCCTCACCCCTTGTATGTACACCCTCACCCCTTGTATGTACACCCTCACCCCCTGTATGTACACCCTCACCCCCTGTATGTACACCCTCACCCCTTGTATGTACACCCTCACCCCTTGTATGTACACCCTCACCCCTTGTATGTACACCCTCACCCCCTGTATGTACACCCTCACCCCTTGTATGTACACCCTCACCCCTTGTATGTACACCCTCACCCCCTGTATGTACACTCTCACCCCTTGTATGTACACCCTCACCCCCTGTATGTACACCCTCACCCCCTGTATGTACACCCTCACCCCCTGTATGTACACCCTCACCAATTGTATATACACCCTCACCCCTTGTATGTACACCCTCACCCCTTGTATGTACACCCTCACCCCCTGTATGTACACCCTCACCCCCTGTATGTACACCCTCACCCCTTGTATGTACACCCTCACCCATTGTATGTACACCCTAACCCCCTGTATGTACACCCTCACCCCGTGTATGTACACCCTCACCCCCTGTATGTACACCCTCACCCCTTGTATGTACACCCTCACCCCCTGTATGTACACCCTCACCCCCTGTATGTACACCCTCACCCCCTGTATGTACACCCTCACCCCTTGTATGTACACCCTCACCCCTTGTATGTACACCCTCACCCCTTGTATGTACACCCTCACCCCCTGTATGTATGTATGTACACCCTCACCCCCTTGTATGTACACCCTCACCCCCTGTATGTACACTCTCACCCCTTGTATGTACACCCTCACCCCCTGTATGTACACCCTCACCCCCTGTATGTACACCCTCACCCCCTGTATGTACACCCTCACAATTGTATATACACCCTCACCCCCTTGTATGTACACCCCTCACCCCCTTGTATGTACACACCTCACCCCCTGTATGTACACCCTCACCCCCTGTATGTACACCCTCACCCCTTGTATGTACACCCTCACCCCTTGTATGTACACCCTCACCCCATGTATGTACACCCTCACCCCCTGTATGTACACACTCACATGTACACCCTCACCCCTTGTATGTACACCCTCACCCCCTGTATGTATGTACAGTACACCCTCACCCCCTGTATGTACACCCTCACCCCCTGTATGTACACCCTCACCCCTTGTATGTACACCCTCACCCCTTGTATGTACACCCTCACCCCTTGTATGTACACCCTCACCCCCTGTATGTACACTGTCACCCCTTGTATGTACACCCTCACCCCTGTGTATGTACACACCTCACCCCCTGTATGTACACTGTACATGTACACCCTCACCCCCTGTGTGTATGTACAGTACACCTCACCCCCTGTATGTACACCCTCACCCCCTGTATGTACACCCTCACTCCTTGTATGTACACCCTCACCCCCTGTATGTACACCCTCACCCCTTGTATGTACACCCTCACCCCTTGTATGTACACCCTCACCCCTTGTATGTACACCCTCACCCCCTGTATGTACACCCTCACCCCCTGTATGTACACCCTACCCCTTGTATGTACACCCTCACCCCCTGTATGTATGTCACAGTACACCCTCACCCCCTGTATGTACACCCTCACCCCCTGTATGTACACCCTCACCCCTGGTATGTACACCCTCACCCATTGTATGTACACCCTCACCCCCTGTATGTACACCCTCACCCCGTGTATGTACACCCTCACCCCCTGTATGTACACCCTCACCCCTTGTATGTACACCCTCACCCCCTGTATGTACACCCTCACCCCTTGTATGTACACCCTCACCCCCTGTATGTGCACCCTCACCCCCTGTATGTACACCCTCATCCCTTGTATGTACACCCTCACTCCCTGTATGTCCACCCTCACCCCCTGTATGTATGTACAGTACACCCTCACCCCCTGTATGTACACCCTCACCCCTTGTATGTACACCCTCTCCCCCTGTATGTACACCCTCACCCCTTGTATGTACACCCTCACCCCCTGTATGTACACCCTCACCCCTTGTATGTACACCCTCACCCCCTGTATGTAGACCTTCACCCCCTGTATGTACACCCTCATCCCTTGTATGTACACCCTCACCCCTGTATGTACACCCTCACCCCCCTATGTACACCCTCACCCCTTGTATGTACACCCTCACCCCTTGTATGTACACCCTCACCCCCTGTATGTACACTCTCACCCCTTGTATGTACACCCTCACCCCCTGTATGTACACCCTCATCCCTTTTATGTACACCCTCATCCCCTGTATGTACACCCTCACCCCCTGTATGTACACCCTCACCCCCTGTATGTACACCCTCACCCCTTGTATGTACACCCTCACCCCCCGTATGTACACCCTCACCCCGTGTATGTACACCCTCACCCCTTGTATGTACACCCTCACCCCTTGTATGTACACCCTCACCCCTTGTATGTACACCCTCACCCCTGTGTATGTACAGTACCCCTCACCCCCTGTATGTACACCCTCACCCCCTGTATGTACACCCTCACCCCTTGTATGTACACCCTCACCCCTTGTATGTACACCCTCACCCCCTGTATGTACACTGTCACCCCTTGTATGTACACCCTCACCCCCTGTATGTACACCCTATCATGTACACCCTCACCCCCTGTGTGTATGTACAGTACACCCTCACCCCCTGTATGTACACCCTCACCCCCTGTATGTACACCCTCACCCCCTGTATGTACACCCTCACCCCCTGTATGTACACCCTCACCCCTTGTATGTACACCCTCACCCCAGGTATGTACACCCTCCGCCCGTGTATGTACACCCTCACCCCCTTGTATGTACACCCTCACCCCCTGTATGTACACCCTCACCCCCTGTATGTACACCCTCTCTCCCTGTATGTACACCCTCACCCCTTGTATGTACACCCTCACCCCCTGTATGTACACCTTCACCCCATGTATGTACACCCTCATCCCTTGTATGTACACCCTCATCCATTGTATGTACACCCTCACCCCCTGTATGTACACCCTCACCCCTTGTATGTACACCCTCATCCCTTGTATGTACACCCTCACCCCCTGTATGTACACCCTCACCCCCTGTATGTACACCGTCACCCCCTGTATGTACACCCTCATCCCTTGTATGTACACCCTCACCCCCTGTATGTACACCCTCACCCCCTGTATGTACACCCTCATCCCTTGTATGTACACCCTCATCCCTTGTATGTACACCCTCACCCCCTGTATGTACACTCTCACCCCTTGTATGTACACCCTCACCCCTTGTATGTACACCCTCACCCCCTGTATGTACACTCTCACCCCTTGTATGTACACCCTCACCCCCTGTATGTACACCCTCAGTATGAACACCCTCACCCCCTGTATGTACAACCTCACCCCCTGTACGTACACCCTCACCCCCTGTATGTATGTACATGTACACCCTCACCCCCTGTATGTACACCCGCCCCCCCGGTATGTACACCCTCACCCCATGTATGTACACCCTCACCCCTTGTATGTACACCCTCACCCCCTGTATGTACACCCTCACGCCCTGTGTGTATGTACATGTACACCCTCACCCCCTTGTATGTACACCCTCACCCCCTTGTATGTACACCCTCAGTACACCCTCACCCCCTGTATGTACACCCTCACCCCTTGTATGTACAGTACACCCTCACCCCGTGTATGTACACCCTCACCCCGTGTATGTACACCCTCACCCCCTGTATGTACACCCTCACCCCTTGTATGTACACCCTCACCCCCTGTATGTACACCCTGTATGTACACCCTCACCCCCTGTATGTGTCACCCCCTGTATGTACACCCTCACCCCCTGTGTGTATGTACAGTACCTCACTCCCTGTATGTCCACCCTCACCCCCTGTATGTACACCCTCACCCCCTGTATGTACACCCTCTCCCCATGTATGTACACCCTCACCCCCTGTATGTACACCCTCACCCCCTGTGTGCATGTACAGTACACCCTCACCCCCTGTATGTACACCATCACCCCTGGTATGTACACCCTCACCCCCTGTATGTACACCTTCACCCCCTGTATGTACACCCTCATCCCTTGTATGTACACCCTCACCCCTGTATGTACACCCTCACCCCCTGTATGTACACCCTCACCCCTTGTATGTACACCCTGTATGTACACCCTCACATGTACACTCTCACCCCTTGTATGTACACCCTCACCCCCTGTATGTACACCCTCATCCCTTTTATGTACACCCTCATCCCCTGTATGTACACCCTCACCCCCTGTATGTACACCCTCACCCCCTGTATGTACACCCTCACCCCTTGTATGTACACCCTCACCCCCTGTATGTACACCCTCACCCCCTTGTATGTACACCCTCACCCCTTGTACACCCTCACCCCTTGTATGTACAGTACCCTCACCCCCTGTGTGTATGTACATGTACACCCTCACCCCCTTGTATGTACAGTACCCCTCACCCCCTGTATGTACACCCTCACCCCCTGTGTGTATGTACAGTACACCCTCACCCCCTGTGTGTATGTACAGTACACCCTCACCCCCTGTGTGTATGTACAGTACACCCTCACCCCCTGTATGTACACCCTCATCCCTTGTATGTACACCCTCACCCCCTGTATGTACACCCTCACCCCCTGTATGTACACCCTCACACCCTGTATGTACACCCTCACCCCTTGTATGTACACCCTCACCCCCTGTATGTACACCCTCACCCCTTGTATGTACACCCTCACCCCCTGTATGTGCACCCTCACCCCCTGTATGTATGTCATCCCTTGTATGTACACCCTCACCCCATGTATGTACACCCTCACCCCCTGTATGTGCACCCTCTCTCCCTGTATGTACACCCTCACCCCTTGTATGTACACCCTCACCCCCTGTATGTAAACCATCACCCACTGTATGTACACCCTCATCCCTTGTATGTACACCCTCATCCATTGTATGTACACCCCTCACCCCCTGTATGTACACCCTCACCCCTTGTATGTACACCCTCATCCCTTGTATGTACACCCTCACCCCCTGTATGTACACCCTCACATGTACACCGTCACCCCCTGTATGTACACCCTCATCCCTTGTATGTACACCCTCAGTATGTACACCCTCACCCCCTGTATGTACACCCTCATCCCTTGTATGTACACCCTCATCCCTTGTATGTACACCCTCACCCCCTGTATGTACACCCTCACCCCCTATATGTACACCCTCACCCCCGGTATGTACACCCTCATCCCTTGTATGTACACCCTCACCCCCTGTATGTACACCCTCACCCCCTGTATGTACACCCTCACCCCCTGTATGTACACCCTCACCCCATGTATGTACATCCTCACCCCCTGTATGTACACCCTCACCCCTTGTATGTACACCCTCACCCCCTGTATGTACACCCTCACCCCTTGTATGTACACCCTCACCCCCTGTATGTACACCCTCACCCCCTGTATGTACACCCTCATCCCTTGTATGTACACCCTCACCCCCTGTATGTACACCCTCACCCCCTGTATGTACACCCTCTCTCCCTGTATGTACACCCTCACCCCCTTGTATGTACACCCTCACCCCCTGTATGTACACCTTCACCCCATGTATGTACAGTACACCCTCATCCATTGTATGTACACCCTCACCCCCTGTGTACACCCTCACCCCTTGTATGTACAGTACACCCTCACCCCCTGTATGTATGTCACATGTACACCGTCACCCCCTGTATGTACAGTACCCTCATCCCCTTGTATGTACAGTACACCCTCACCCCCTGTATGTACACCCTCATCCCTTGTATGTACCGTACACCATCACCCCCTGGATGTACACCCTCACCCCCTATATGTACACCCTCACCCCCTGTGTGTATGTACAGTACACCCTCACCCCCTGTATGTACACCCTCACCCCCTGCGTGTATGTAGTACTGTACACCCTCACCCCCTGTGTGTATGTACAGTACACCCTCACCCCCTGTATGTACACCCTCACCCCCTGCGTGTATGTAGTACTGTACACCCTCACCCCCTGTGTGTATGTACAGTACACCCTCACCCCCTGTGTGTATGTACAGTACACCCTCACCCCCTGTATGTACACCCTCACCCCCTGCGTGTATGTAGTACTGTACACCCTCACCCCCTGTGTGTATGTACAGTACACCCTCACCCCCTGTATGTACACCCTCACCCCCTGCGTGTATGTAGTACTGTATGTACACCCTCACCCCCTGTGTGTATGTACAGTTCACCCTCACCCCACCCTCATCCCTTGTATGTACACCCTCACCCCCTGTGTTCATGTACAGTACACCCTCACCCCCTGTGTGTATGTACAGTACACCCTCACCCCCTGTGTGTATGTACAGTACACCCTCACCCCCTGTATGTACTCCTTCCCACCTTCTCCTCCCGTGGGTTGATAAACCCTCCCATCCCCCTTCCTGTCCCCCCTCCCTTTGTGTGTACACACATCAACCCTCCCATTACCCCCCACTCCGTGTGTATATAATCTCACCACTTCCTATCTTTATCCTTTCCTTGTGTGAGTGTATGTGTGTGTGTACTCACCCATATATACTCACCTACATGTACTCACCTACATGTACTCACCTACATGTACTCACCTACATGTACTCACCTATATGTACTCACCTATATGTGGTTGAAGAGTTAATTCGCAGTTGCAGGTTCCGCCTCTTCAGTTCATTCTCTCCCTGCTCAATGAGCTTTATCATACCTCTTCTTAAAGCTATGTTTGGATTCTGCCTCCACTACATTGCTCTCCAGATTGTTTCACTTCCTGACAACTCTATGACTAAAGAAATACTTCCTAACATCCCTGTGATTAATCAGAACTTTCAGCTTCCTGTTGTGACCCCTAGATGCTGTGTCCCATCTCTGGAACATCTTGTGTGTGTGTGTGTGTGTGTGTGTGTGTGTGTGTGTGTGTGTGTGTGTGTGTGTGTGTGTGTGTGTGTGTACTCACCTAGTTGCACTCACCTAGTTGAGGTTGCGGGGGTCGAGTCCGAGCTCCTGGCCCCGCCTCTTCACTGATCGCTACTAGGTCACTCTCCCTGAGCCGTGAGCTTTATCATACCTCTGCTTAAAGCTATGTATGGATCCTGCCTCCACTACATCGCTTCCCAAACTATTCCACTTACTGACTACTCTGTGGCTGAAGAAATACTTCCTAACATCCCTGTGATTCATCTGTGTCTTCAGCTTCCAACTGTGTCCCCTTGTTACTGTGTCCAATCTCTGGAACATCCTGTCTTTGTCCACCTTGTCAATTCCTCTCAGTATTTTGTATGTCGTTATCATGTCCCCCCTATCTCTCCTGTCCTCCAGTGTCGTCAGGTTGATTTCCTTTAACCTCTCCTCGTAGGACATACCTCTTAGCTCTGGGACTAGTCTTGTTGCAAACCTTTGCACTTTCTCTAGTTTCTTTACGTGCTTGGCTAGGTGTGGGTTCCAAACTGGTGCCGCATACTCCAATATGGGCCTAACGTACACGGTGTACAGGGTCCTGAATGATTCCTTATTAAGATGTCGGAATGCTGTTCTGAGGTTTGCTAGGCGCCCATATGCTGCAGCAGTTATTTGGTTGATGTGCGCTTCAGGAGATGTGCCTGGTGTTATACTCACCCCAAGATCTTTTTCCTTGAGTGAGGTTTGTAGTCTCTGACCCCCTAGACTGTACTCCGTCTGCGGTCTTCTTTGCCCTTCCCCAATCTTCATGACTTTGCACTTGGTGGGATTGAACTCCAGGAGCCAATTGCTGGACCAGGTCTGCAGCCTGTCCAGATCCCTTTGTAGTTCTGTGTATGTGTGTGTATGTGTGTGTATGTGTGTGTATGTGTGTGTATGTGTTTATGTGTGTGTATGTGTGTGTGTGTGTGTATGTGTGTGTGTATGTGTGTGTGTGTGTGTATGTATGTGCGTGTGTGTGTGTGTTTTAACCATCTCGTTGTGTATACATACACTATCACCACCAGTGTGCTCGTGTATACTCGCACCTCCGCTCACTAACCCTCCCCAGTGTTGGCCTCTGTTACAGCGGGTTCATCACCCTTACTCTCCCTGTTCACAGTGTTCACTCTCCCTTACAGCCTCCACTGCTTATACAAACACAGATTTACTTATCATAACTCAGGAGGGACCAATGTTTATATCCCAACGAAATTTAACAAATTTAACCATTTATTGAGACTGTAAATGTGTGTTAAGACATCTGTAGTATAAATGTTAATTATTATTATTTTAATTAATATTTCTGTAATTACACCAGTAATATTAATTGCAATTACAGTTGCAATATAATTATTAATTACAATAATAATAATTATAATTATTTCTTCTACTGTTTATGATTTTACTGTTTATTAATGTAATTAATAATTATTATCGTAATTAATATTATTGAAATTGAAATTTCAATTAATATTTTTGTAATCATTATCAGAACAAGATAAATAATTATGATTATTATAATTATTATAATCAGGGGAAAATAATGATTAATTAGGATTATACAGCATCTAGAAGACGAGAAGAAATAATTCGGTGTATTCAGGTCGAATGCGTGTCTCTAACTCTAATAGTTTAATTGATCAGTTTATTAGTTAAGAGGTTTGGCCATGGGGCCCAGGAGCTGGAGCAATGTCTTCCTGGAATTTGCAACAGGTAACAGGTAGATTAGCCAGAACAATTGACAGGTCCAGGTTACACAGTCTGGCAGGATGTGATTCGCGAACCGCCAGCAGGTCATTTTGGTCGACTGATGTGTTCCCGCGAACCATAGCGGTCTAGTACACACGGTCTGACAGTGTCGTTCCTCGAACTCGCTTAGCAGATTTATTGCACGGTCTGACGGTGTGTATTTCGCGAACCCTTAACAGGTCTGGTACCGCACGGTCGACGGTGTTCACGCCGGGCGCTTAACAGGTCTAATGCACGTTCTGACGGTGTGTGACTACATAGACCATAACGGTCTAGTACCCGCACGGTCTGGTGTGTGTTCACTGAACCACTTAACAGGTCTACGATGCGGTCGACGGTATTGTGTTCGCAGACATAACGGGTCTGGTACACGGTCTGACAGTGTGTGTTCACCAGACGCCAAGCGGTCTGATGCACAGATCTGACGGTGTGTGTTCTCTAGACCATAACAGGTCTAATTACGTTTTGGATGGCGATTGTATTCCTGAACCACTTAACAGTTCCTGCGTACACGTTGACGGTGTGGGGAGGTCCTGGACACACGGTCTGACAGTGTGTGTTCACCAGACCACTGGGCAGGTCCTGGACACAAGGTCAGGCATCGTGTGTTCACCAGGCCACTGGGCAGGTCCTGGACACACGGTCGGGCATCGTGTGTTCACCAGGCCACTGGGCAAGTCCTGGACACAAGGCATCGTGTGTTCACCAGGCCACTGGGCAGGTCCTGGACACAAGGTCAGGCATCGTGTGTTCACCAGGCCGCTGGGGAGGTCCTGGACACACGGTCAGGCATTGTGTGTTTACCAGGCCACTGGGCAGGTCCTGGACACAAGGTCAGGCATCGCGTGTTCACCAGGCCACTGGGCAAGTCCTGGACACAAGGTCAGGCATCGTGTGTTCACCAGGCCACTGGGCAGGTCCTGGACACATGGTCAGGCATCGTGTGTTCACCAGGCCACTGGGCAAGTCCTGGACACAAGGTCAGGCATCGTGTGTTCACCAGGCCACTGGGCAGGTCCTGGACACACGGTCTGACAGTGTGTGTTCACCAGGCCACTGGGCAGGTCTTGGACACAAGGTCAGGCATCGTGTGTTCACCAGGCCACTGGGCAGGTCTTGGACACAAGGTCAGGCATCGTGTGTTCACCAGGCCACTGGGCAGGTCTTGGACACAAGGTCAGGCATCGTGTGTTCACCAGGCCACTGGGCAGGTCCTGGACACAAGGTCAGGCATCGTGTGTTCACCAGGCCGCTGGGGAGGTCCTGGACACACGGTCTGACATCGTGTGTTCACCAGGTCACTGGTCAGGTTCAGGACACAGTCTAGCAGCGTATACTGACCAGACCACAGAGCAGGTCCTGGACGCACGGCCTGGTAATGTATATTTGCTACGCTGTTTTCACATTAAACAATTTCCAGTTGACTCGGGCCATTCCAGCGTTCACAAAAGCATGAAAATCAGGCGAGGACGCTGTTGACCAAACACCTGAAGATAAAAGCTAAACCTTTCCAGGGAAATTCACAAACTGTTCAGTATGTAATCCCTTGAATATTTAAACTTATCAGAGGACACCTTCCTCTCTCATCACCATGAAAAACGTGAAATAGCTGACAATAACCAGGAAAGAATTAGCTCGTCAACCTGTAACAGTATAAAGTACTAATATGCTGAAGAAACAAACGCCAAAATGATCATGTATTGACTACGTTTTGCCCATGGAGTAGTGATGTCAGATGATCTCACCTTCAAGGATCACAATAGTGTCATTATCACATTTGCGAGGAAATGATAGGTTGGATAATGAGAACCTTCAAAACAAGGGATGCCAAGCCAGTGATCCTTTTTAAATCACTTGTTCTCTCTAGGCTGGAATACTGCTGTACATTAACATCTCCATTTAAGGCAGACGATATCGCAGATCTAGAGAATGTACAGAGAACCTTTACTGCACATGTAAGTTCCGTCAAACACCTTAACTACTAGGAACGTTTGGAAGTTCTTGACTTGTGCTCCTGGAGTGCAGGCGAGAGAGATGCATCATAATTTACACCTGGAAAATCCTAGAGGGACTGGTCCCAAATCTTCACACAGAAATCACTCCCTACGAAAACTAAAGACTGGGCAGAAGGTGCGACATACCCCCAGTGAAAAGTAGGGACGCTACTGGTACACTAAGATAAAACACAATAGGTGTCTGGGGCCCAAGACTGTTCAACAGCCTTCCACCAGGCATAAGGGAATTACCAATAGACCCCTGGTTGTCTTCAAGAGGGAGCTGGACAGATACCTAAAGTCAGTACCTGACCAGCTGGGCAGTGGTTCGTACGTTGGACTACGTGTAGCCAGCAGTAATAGTATGGTTGATCAGGCCCTGTTCCACCTGGAGGCCTGGTCAAGAACTGGGCACCGGGGGTGTTGAGCCCCGTAACACCCTGCAGGTAGACTCCAGGTAGGTAGGTAGGCACAGTGGGCTTAATCTTGTCAAATATAGATCTGTTTGTGACATGATAAAGCTCACTGTATGGGCGAAACGTTGTCATTAAGAGCTCGCATTATACTGCACCTGTGTTTATTTGCCCATAATAACTCTTTTCTAAGGCTTCACACACGGAGGGCCCGGGTTCGATTCCCGGCTGGTGGATACATTTCGACACGTTTCCTTACACCTGTTGTCCTGTTCACCTAGCAGCAAATAGGTACCTGGGTGTTAGTCGACTGGTGTGGGTGGCATCCTGGGGGACAAGATTGAGGACCCCAATGGAAATAAGTTAGACAGTCCTCGATGACGCACTGACTTTCTTGGGTTAACCTGGGTGGCTAACCCTCCGGGGTTAAAAATCCGAACGAAATCTTATCTTATTAAACTGCATCCGCCACTCCTCCGATCATTGCATCAACCTACCCAGATTCTTCCTATAATTCTCTATACAAGAAAATTTACACAATCCATCTAGACTGGTATTCACTTCTAGACATTCAGCAGAGTTTATTGTAACAATGTTTGATTAAATTCTCAACACGGCTCCGACAGACGCATCGAAGTCACTCTCACTGTGAAAGGGACAACGAGGAAAGGCGGAGATCAGGGGCGGATTAAGACATGAGCTTCAGGGTCTACAGCCCTGG
The DNA here is from genome assembly GCF_038502225.1 of Cherax quadricarinatus. Lineage (NCBI taxonomy): Eukaryota > Metazoa > Arthropoda > Malacostraca > Decapoda > Parastacidae > Cherax > Cherax quadricarinatus. Next base: position 6,669 of record NW_027200359.1, on the reverse strand, counting down.
GACCTACGCCAGCTCACAGAACCTATAACCCAGGGGCCTCAAAGTACCTATAACCCAGGGGCCTCACAGTACCTGTAACACAGGGGCCTCACAGTACCTATAACCCAGGGACTTCACAGTACCTATAACCCAGGGGCCTCAGTGTACCTATAACCCCAGGGCCTCACGGTATCTATAACCCAGGGGCCTCACAGTACCTATAACCCCGGGGCCTCACAGTACCTGTAACCCCGGGGCCTCACAGTACCTATAACCCCAGGGCCTCACAGTACCTATAACCCAGGGACCTCACAGTACCTATAACCCCGGGCCCTCACAGTACCTATAAGCCAGGGACCTCACAGTACCTGTAACCCCGGAGCCTCACAGCACCTATAACCCAGGGACCTCACAGTACCTATAACTCCGGGGCCTAACAGTACCTATAACCCCGGGGCCTCACAGTACCTATAACCCAGGGACCTCACAGTACCTATAACTCCGGGGCCTAACAGTACCTATAACCCCGGGGCCTCACAGTACCTATAACCCCGGAGCCTCACAGTACCTATAACCCAGGGCCCTCACAGTACCTATAACCCAGGGGCCTCACAGTACCTATAGCCCCGGGGGTTCACAGTATCTGTAACCCCGGGGCCTTACAGTACATATAACCCAGGGGCCTCACAGTACCTATAACCCCGGGGCCTCACAGTACCTATAACCCCGGGGCCTCACAGTACCTATAACCTCGGGGCCTCACAGTACCTATAATACAGTGCCCTCACAGTACCTACAACCCCGGGGCCTCACAGTACCTATAACCTCGGGGGTTCACAGTATCTATAACCCCGGGGCCTTACAGCCCATATAACCCAGGGACCTCACAGTACTTATAACCCCGGGGCCTCACAGTACCTATAACCCCGGAGCCTCACAGTACCTATAACCCCGAGGCCTCACAGTACCTATAACCCAGGAGCCTCACAGTACCTATAACCCCTGGGGTTCAAAGTATCTATAACCCCTGGGTTATACAGTACATATAACCCAGGGGCCTCTCAGTACCTATAACCCCGGTGCCTCACAGTACCTATAACCCAGGGACCTCACAGTACCTATAACCCCGGGGCCTAACAGTACCTGTAACCTCGGGGCCTCACAGTACCTATAACCCCGGGGCCTCACAGTACCTATAACCCAGGGCCCTCACAGTACCTATAACCCAGGGGCCTCACAGTACCTATAACCCCGGGGCCTCACAGTACCTATAATCCAGTGCCCTCACAATAGCTACAACCCGGGGTCTCACAGTGCCTATAACCCCGGGGGTTCACAGTATCTATAACCCAGGGGCCTTACAGCCCATATAACCCAGGGGCCTCACAGTACCTATAACCCCGGGGCCTCACAGTACCTATAACCCCGGGGCCTCACAGTACCTATAACCCAGGGGCCTCACAGTACCTATAACCCCTGGGGTTCAAAGTATCTATAACCCCGGGGTTATACAGTACATATAACCCAGGGGCCTCACAGTACCTATAACCCCGGGGCCTCACATTGCCTATAACCCAGGGGCCTCACAGTACCTATAACCCCGGGGCCTCACAGCACCTATAACCCAGGAGCCTCACAGTACCTATAACCCTGGGGCTTCACAGTACCTATAACCCAGAGGCTTCACAGTACCTATAACCCAGGAGCTTCACAGAACCTATAACCCCGGGGCCTCACAGTACCTGTAACCCCGGGGCCTCACAGTACCTATAACCCCGGGGCCTCACAGTACCTATAACTCCGGGGCCTTACAGTACATATAACCCAGGGGCCTCACAGTACCTATAACCCCGGGGTCTCACAGTAACTATATCCCATGGACTTCACAGTACCTATAACCCAGGAGCCTCACAGTACCTATAACCCAGGGGCTTCACAGTACCTATAACCCAGGAGCTTCACAGTACCTATAACCCCGGGGCCTCACAGTACCTATAACCCCGGGCCCTCACAGTACCTATAACCCATGGGCCTCACTCACCAATAATCCAGGGGCCTCACAGTACCTATAACCCCTGGGCCTCACAGTACCTATAACCCCGGTGCCTCACAGTACCTATAACCCTGGGGTCTCACAGTACCTATAACCTCGGGGCCTCACAGTACCTATAACAAAGGTGCCTCACAGTACCTATAACCCAGGAGCCTCACAGTACCTATAACCCAGGAGCCTCACAGCACCTATAACCCCGGGGCCTCACAGTACCTATAACCCCGGGGCCTCACAGTTCCTATAACCCAGGGGTCTCACAGTACCAGTAGCCCCGGGGCCTCTCAGTACCTATAACCCCGGGGTCTCGCAGTACCTATAACCCCGGGGCCTCACAGTACCTATAACCCAGGGGCCTCACAGTACCTGTAGCCCTGGGCCTGACAGTACCTATAACCCCGGGGCCTCACAGTACCTATAACCCAAGGGCCTCACAGTACGTATAACCCCGGGGCCTCACAGTACCTATAACCCAGGGGCCTCACAGTACCTATAACCCAGGGGCCTCACAGTACGTATAAGCCAGGGTCCTCACAGTATGTATAACCCAGGGGCCTCACAGTACGTATAAGCCAGGGTCCTCACAGTACGTATAACCCAGGGGCCTCACAGTACGTATAAGCCAGGGTCCTCACAGTACGTATAACCCAGGGGCCTCACAGTACGTATAAGCCAGGGTCCTCACAGTACGTATAACCCAGGGTCCTCACAGTACGTATAACCCAGGGGCCTCACAGTACGTATAAGCCAGGGGCCTCACAGTACGTATAACCCAGGGGCCTCACAGTACGTATAAGCCAGGGGCCTCACAGTACGTATAACCCAGGGGCCTCACAGTACGTATAAGCCAGGGGCCTCACAGTACGTATAACCCAGGGGCCTCACAGTACGTATAACCCAGGGGCCTCACAGTACGTATAACCCAGGGGCCTCACAGTACGTATAACCCAGGGGCCTCACAGTACGTATAACCCAGGGGCCTCACAGTACGTATAACCCAGGGGCCTCACAGTACGTATAACCCAGGGGCCTCACAGTACGTATAACCCAGGGGCCTCACAGTACGTATAACCCAGGGGCCTCACAGTACGTATAACCCAGGGGCCTCACAGTACGTATAAGCCAGGGGCCTCACAGTACGTATAAGCCAGGGGCCTCACAGTACGTATAACCCAGGGGCCTCACAGTACGTATAACCCAGGGGCCTCACAGTACGTATAACCCAGGGGCCTCACAGTACGTATAACCCAGGGGCCTCACAGTACGTATAACCCAGGGGCCTCACAGTACGTATAAGCCAGGGGCCTCACAGTACGTATAAGCCAGGGGCCTCACAGTACGTATAAGCCAGGGGCCTCACAGTACGTATAAGCCAGGGGCCTCACAGTACGTATAAGCCAGGGGCCTCACAGTACGTATAAGCCAGGGGCCTCACAGTACGTATAAGCCAGGGGCCTCACAGTACGTATAAGCCAGGGGCCTCACAGTACGTATAAGCCAGGGTCCTCACAGTACGTATAACCCAGGGGCCTCACAGTACGTATAAGCCAGGGTCCTCACAGTACGTATAACCCAGGGTCCTCACAGTACGTATAACCCAGGGGCCTCACAGTACGTATAAGCCAGGGGCCTCACAGTACGTATAACCCAGGGGCCTCACAGTACGTATAAGCCAGGGGCCTCACAGTACGTATAACCCAGGGGCCTCACAGTACGTATAAGCCAGGGGCCTCACAGTACGTATAACCCAGGGGCCTCACAGTACGTATAACCCAGGGGCCTCACAGTACGTATAACCCAGGGGCCTCACAGTACGTATAACCCAGGGGCCTCACAGTACGTATAACCCAGGGGCCTCACAGTACGTATAACCCAGGGGCCTCACAGTACGTATAACCCAGGGGCCTCACAGTACGTATAACCCAGGGGCCTCACAGTACGTATAACCCAGGGGCCTCACAGTACGTATAACCCAGGGGCCTCACAGTACGTATAAGCCAGGGGCCTCACAGTACGTATAAGCCAGGGGCCTCACAGTACGTATAACCCAGGGGCCTCACAGTACGTATAACCCAGGGGCCTCACAGTACGTATAACCCAGGGGCCTCACAGTACGTATAACCCAGGGGCCTCACAGTACGTATAACCCAGGGGCCTCACAGTACGTATAAGCCAGGGGCCTCACAGTACGTATAAGCCAGGGGCCTCACAGTACGTATAAGCCAGGGGCCTCACAGTACGTATAAGCCAGGGGCCTCACAGTACGTATAAGCCAGGGGCCTCACAGTACGTATAAGCCAGGGGCCTCACAGTACGTATAAGCCAGGGGCCTCACAGTACGTATAAGCCAGGGGCCTCACAGTACGTATAAGCCAGGGGCCTCACAGTACGTATAAGCCAGGGGCCTCACAGTACGTATAAGCCAGGGGCCTCACAGTACCAGTAGTGAAGTTCCTCTAACAACACTGAATCTCCACCATCAAAGTGGATCTCAACCATCAAAGTGGATCTCCACCATCAAAGTGGATCTCCACCATCAAAGTGGATCTCAACCATCAAAGTGGATCTCCACCATCAAAGTGGATCTCCACCATCAAAGTGGATCTCAACCATCAAAGTGGATCTCCACCATCAAAGTGGATCTCCACCATCAAAGTGGATCTCCACCATCAAAGTGGATCTCCACCATCAAAGTGGATCTCCACCATCAAAGTGGATCTCCACCATCAAAGTGGATCTCCACCATCAAAGTGGATCTCCACCATCAAAGTGGATCTCCACCATCAAAGTGGATCTCAACCATCAAAGTGGATCTCCACCATCAAAGTGGATCTCCACCATCAAAGTGGATCTCCACCATCAAAGTGGATCTCCACCATCAAAGTGGATCTCAACCATCAAAGTGGATCTCCACCATCAAAGTGGATCTCCACCATCAAAGTGGATCTCAACCATCAAAGTGGATCTCCACCATCAAAGTGGATCTCCACCATCAAAGTGGATCTCCACCATCAAAGTGGATCTCCACCATCAAAGTGGATCTCCACCATCAAAGTGGATCTCAACCATCAAAGTGGATCTCCACCATCAAAGTGGATCTCAACCATCAAAGTGGATCTCCACCATCAAAGTGGATCTCAACCATCAAAGTGGATCTCCACCATCAAAGTGGATCTCAACCATCAAAGTGGATCTCCACCATCAAAGTGGATCTCAACCATCAAAGTGGATCTCCACCATCAAAGTGGATCTCCACCATCAAAGTGGATCTCCACCATCAAAGTGGATCTCCACCATCAAAGTGGATCTCCACCATCAAAGTGGATCTCCACCATCAAAGTGGATCTCCACCATCAAAGTGGATCTCAACCATCAAAGTGGATCTCAACCATCAAAGTGGATCTCCACCATCAAAGTGGATCTCAACCATCAAAGTGGATCTCCACCATCAAAGTGGATCTCCACCATCAAAGTGGATCTCAACCATCAAAGTGGATCTCAACCATCAAAGTGGATCTCCACCATCAAAGTGGATCTCAACCATCAAAGTGGATCTCCACCATCAAAGTGGATCTCAACCATCAAAGTGGATCTCAACCATCAAAGTGGATCTCCACCATCAAAGTGGATCTCAACCATCAAAGTGGATCTCCACCATTAAAGTGGGTTACCCTGGTAGACACAAAACACTTGGGGTGACAGAAGGAAGGAGAGTCAAGAGGAGAAGAGCATCACAGGAGATCCACAAGAGATGACAATAAAGATAGGAAGGGATAAGGAAAAGCAAAACCCTGAGCATCCTTCGTAAGACAGTGAGTAGGAAAGCAGAAGAAGAGATAAGGAAGGATAGTGATTGTCACCGTCTTAAAAATCAGTTTGGAAATGGTGGGATGGAGAAAGAGATTAGGAAAAGAGATAAGGATAGTCAACGTCCTCAGCATCCTTCGAGAGATAATGTAAAGAAGAGATGTAGCGTTAGCGTATTGAGACACTGGGAAAAGATGCTGGGAAGGGAGAAACAGAGATAAAGAGAAGTGATAGTGATAAGCATCCTCAGCATCCCCGGAAAGATTAAAGAGACGAAGACATTAGAGAGAAGAAATAATGAGAGACAATGTCCTTAGCATCGTTCAGGTGGAAGTTGGGAGGAGAGACGATGAACTCGAGAGACAACATATGCAGCATCCGTGGGAAGTGAGAGTTATCTTCCTCAGTACTGGTAGGAAGATGCTGAGATTACCTGGAGTATACCTGAAGAGGTATACTCAGTTGGGTATTGTTACTGTTGTAACTTCTCGTCTAAGTGGTAGATTTCTTCAGTCAAATACAGAGAATGAATTGAATGCAGCAAAGGTTGGAGAGGAGAGGGAAAGAGTTGTGGTTAACGCTCTGGCTCCACACGGCGAGGGCCTGGGTTCGATTCCCAGCCAGAGTAGAAACATTGGACGTGTTTCTTTCCACCTGTTGTCTATGTTCCCCATCAGTAAAATGGGTACCTGGGTGTTAGTCGACTGGTGTGGGTCGCATCCTGGGACACTGACCTAAGGAGGCCTGGTCACAGACCGGGCCGCGGGGGCGTTGACCCCCGGAACTCTCTCCAGATAAACTCCAGATAATGAATTAAAAAGAGATCCAGAGGG
>NW_027200358.1:0-21471 GCF_038502225.1 Cherax quadricarinatus | reverse complement strand
TTTTCCTGTTGTCATATGGGCATGGCATTTTCTAGGGTGGTCATAGTTGCATGTCCCATCTGTTTTTCCAGATTTCCCATGCCAGCAGATACCAAGTGCATAGTATGTGCACAGGCTTGGTTTCCGTTTGCCTTGGGTTTCTGTGACTGTATTCCCTGTTGGTGCATGTTTCCCTGTCTTACTTCCTATCCTCCCTAGCACCAACAATGGAGCTCCCACCAGTTGTTTTTGGTAATATATCCTCACTATTGCTAGTGGAGTCCTCTTGTTTGCTATTTCCTGCGGTATTTCTAGTTTGCAATATTGGTTTTATCTTATCTTTGACTACACTTGTTTCCCTACTATGGCTCCTGTCCCCTATGAGGTCATTTATATGTATTCCTTCCTGCGTATAATTCCCGACTACCTGGACAAAATCTCCAGCTTCACCATTACTGTCTCCCAGGACAGCATCTCCAGCTTCACCATTACTGTCTCCCAGGACAGCACCTCCAGCTTCACCATTACTGTCTCCCAGGACAGCACTATCAGCCCCACATTTACTGACTACCAGGACATCACCTCCAGCCTTACAGTTTGTGACTACATGGCCAGTATCAAGGGCAGTACCATTCAGCCCAGACTTTTTATGTTCCCATCTGTTGTAGAAAGCTTCCAGGTTTTCTATGAAAGCAGCTTTGATGTTATCCTCTTTTAATACCCTTGTGATTTTAGTCCACAGATTTTCCTCATTTGGGCATACCCAAAAACACTTCTCTGTTTTAATACTGCTTGTAGCTAGTTCTGGGATATCTGCACAAGGGGCGTGACACCAATTTCCACAAAAATGACAATTTATCCATGTGGAAGCCCGTTTGTTTGACTGACCACAGACTACACACAGCTTCATAATGATTTGAATGGTTGATTTACTGCAATTCTACTAGCAACCTCTTGAATATTCTATTAATAACCTTAAATGAAGCTCTAGCTATTTGTATTTCTGTTTCTAACTCTTTTTGTATATTGGACAGCTTACCGTCACGTTCCTGATTTTTAATGTTTGTGTTTATAAGGGCGCCTACAACCCCATCCGTTTACAGTCTGCTTTATTGTCCAACGAAACTGTTTGAAACCAGTCCCGGGTTCGGACCAGTCAAGGGTTCGGACCAGTCAAGGGTTCGGACCAGTCACGGGTTCGGACCAGTCGATCTGATCAGTGGGTCACTTATTTAAAACATACCGGTCGGTGATTTGAGCTAACACATGAAGGATCTACTGGAAATTATCTACCCGAGTAATATGTGATTTGACTGATACAAAAGTATAACTTGCGTGTTGAAGAGCCGGTGATATCTGGCAGCTCCTACAATGACGAACGGTCGACCTCAACCCTTGTTTATCAATCGCTGTATCTGGCTTTTCTTTTTTTTTTTTTTTTTTTTTTTTTTTTTTTCCGTCTCCACCACAATAAATGCTATATTATCACTATAGTTGACTGGTGCAAATTTTGGAGGAAGGACGCTTTTTCTGTAGTAATAATTGCTTCTCGTTGTGTATATTGCGACCGCTGGTAACTACAGGTTATATGAAATTCACAGTAACGTCTCGTATTTCAAGAAAAAGAAACTAATGAAAGTCACTCCACTCCACTAAGTACCATTATAATACTGGTTAGTTGCTACTACAACACTGTATTCTGCTATTCACTGGTATCACTAGATTATATGCGAGTACACTAGCAGGCCAGGAAGATTATTAAAAACAGCTGACCTGTGGTAAGTTTCTGGCGACTTCTGGCACCTGCCTCTATAGGCTTATCACTTCATTTACAAATTCACCTGTTTTCAAATGACACTTTAGCCTTTATCATCAATATACTAGGGAGCCACTGTAGTATACACTGTATACTCAATGCTTTCAGGGAGACTTTCTTTCCTCTGACACAAAGTTCAATTATTATTATTTTTTTCACACGGAAAACAGGCCTATGATTCCCCTCTGGCAGTAAACTCTGCTAGGTAATGCACACTAATTTTCCTTTTTTGACTCAGTATATAATGTTTTCCACCCAAGATTGGTTCCAGGCGCTAGAGGGATGTATCGTATAGGATTGATGACACAAATTAAAGTTCTAGCACGTAAGAGCGACCGTGAAAACACCAGAAAACCGGGAGCACAACGAGGCACGCTGACAGTTGTTGTCAGTGATACTGAACAGTCCTGTGGGGAGCAGCAGCAGCAGCATAATACTGCACCACCTCTTGGGGCCCTTAACAACAACAACAGTTTGGTGTGTGTCATGGGCGCCAACACATGGTGTGTGATTCTCTCCTACTTTATCCATTTATCAGTCGATGCAGATTACATGGTGAGTTTAAATATGTGGCCTGTAGTTATAACTTTTCTCTTGACATATGCAAGACATCACCATCCCTGTAGAAGCCATTATTAGATGTACTAGTCATTATATTTTGTTGTTGCAGAAGTACTATGAAGATTCTATGTTCAATAAAGCCTAGAGATAAGGCCTGTGTTTCTATCACAACAATTTATTGAACATAGAATCCTGGGCTACCTGGTGGTGATCCTGCGCTAGACTACATCACAACATGGAGCGTTTACTGAAACCTGAGAGGCTAGACTGTGACCCCAGCTTATCAACGGCTGCTCAGGAATGGAAGCACTGGTTTAAGACTTTCGAAAACTTCTTGGGAGCCCTTCCTAAAGAAGATCTAGATAAACTAAGTCTGCTCATCAATTTTGTGTCACCTAAGATATATGAGGCTATTTCTGAGTGTAATACCTACGAAGATGCTATCAAAACCCTCAAGTCTCAGTATATTAAACCTACAAATGAAATCTTTGCACGCTATCGCCTTGCAACTCGCCGCCAGCAGATTGATGAATCCTTAGAGGAATACTTTCAAGCACTGAAAATTTTAGGTAAGGACTGTCACTTCCAAGCAGTGACAGCTGCTCAGTATTGTGAAGAGTCCATCAGGGATGCTTTTATCAGTGGCCTGCAATCACCAATAATAAGGCAGCGTTTATTGGAGAATAAAACTCTCGACTTAGCCGCTGCCTTTGACCAGGCAAGAGCTCTAGATTCAGCCCAGAAGAATTCTGAAGTATACAGTACCACTCAGCCTTCTCGAGTGGTAAGTGCTGCAATTCCTGACCAAGACTCTTGCAATGAAGTTACTGTGGAACCTGCCTCAGTGACAGCAGCAGCAGGTACGGTGTGTTTCTTTTGTGGTTTTTCAAGACATCCACGTCCAAAGTGTCCTGCTCGTGAAGCAATGTGCCATAAATGCCACAAGAAAGGTCACTTTGCTAAAGTATGTCGTGCTAATGCATCAACAAGAGCTAGTGCCTCCACACATTCCAGTGATCATGCGACTCTAGCAACAGTGACTTCTGCGGCTACTCCAAATTCACTGTCAAAGGCAGTTGTGAAAGTATTCATCAAAGGAACAGAAGTAGATGGTCTTATTGATAGTGGCAGCTCAGAGAGTTTCATCAACCTTGACTTAGTTAAACGGCTCTCCTTGACTCTACATCACTCATCAGGTACCGTTTCCATGGCATCAACATCTCTCTCTATTCAGACCTTAGGGTTTTGTAAGGTAAATCTCAGAGTTAATGGAAAGGATTATCAAGATGTACATTTAGCTATTCTGCCACAACTGTGCTCTGATGTTATCCTTGGTCAGGACTTTCAGAAGCTGCATGGTAGTGTCACCTTAACATATGGAGGTGAACTGCCTCCTCTTGTTGTCTGTGGACTTAGCACTTTAAGGGTAGACCCACCAAAGCTGTTTGCAAATCTTACCGCGGATTGCCATCCTATATCAGCTAAGTCACGCCGCTATTCTTATGAGGATCGGATGTTCATTGAGAAAGAAACTCAGAGGCTGCTGAAGGAGGGTATTATAGAACCGAGTGATTCCCCTTGGCGTGCACAGGTTGTTGTTGTTAAAGATGGTTATAGGAAACGGAGACTGGCTATCGATTACTCTGAGACAATCAACAAATTTACACTTCTTGATGGGTACCCTCTACCTCGAATTGACGATACAGTGAACAAAATTGCTCAGTACTATGTGTTTAGCACAATTGATCTACAGAGTGCCTATCATCAAGTCCCTATAAGGAATGAAGATAAACCATACACAGCGTTTCAGGCTAGTGATGGCCTGTATCAGTTTACCAGAGTCCCTTTTGGAGTCACCAATGGGGTAGCCTGCTTCCAACGAATTATGGATTCACTCATTCAGGAAGAGCAACTCATGGGAACTTACGCGTATTTAGATAATGTTACCATTTGTGGCAAGACCCAGGAGGAACATGATGCAAACCTTGATAAGTTTTTGGAAGCCGCCAAGAAGAAAAATATCAGTTACAATGAGGAAAAGTGCACTTTTTCAACTAAAAGGCTTAGCATCCTTGGTTATGTAGTGGAAGGAGGTTCAATATTCCCAGACCCTGAACGACTACGACCTCTACGGGAACTTCCAATGCCTCAAGACAAAAAGTCACTCCGAAGAACTCTTGGTCTCTTTGCTTATTACTCACAATGGATCTACAACTATTCAAGTAAAGTCCGCCCATTGAGTGCTACCACATTTCCTGTGACAAAGGAAGCAGAAGCCGCTTTCCATACTCTCAAACAGGACATTGAAAACTCAGTAGTTCAAGCCATTGATGAGTCCCTACCATTCGAAGTGGAAACGGATGCATCTGACATTGCCATTGCTGCAGTCTTATCTCAGGCAGGACGACCAGTAGCCTTCTTTTCGAGAACTTTTCAAGGATCAGAGAAATGTTATGCTGCTGTAGAAAAGGAAGCCCAGGCCATCATAGAAGCAGTTCGCCACTGGAGGCATTATTTAACTGGTAGACATTTCACCATAAGGACTGACCAACGGTCCGTGATGTATATGTTCGACAAGAAGCACAAAAGTAGGATAAAGAATGACAAGATATTACGCTGGAGGATGGAACTATCGTGTTATGACTTTGATATTCTGTACCGACCGGGTCAAGAGAACATCTCACCTGATGCATTCTCTAGGTCCCACTGTGGAGCAGCATGTCATGATTTGCAATCACTCTCAGCTCTCCACAAGGCTTTGTGTCACCCAGGAGTTACACGCCTGTACCATTTTGTCAAATCAAAGAACATGCCCTACTCAGTGGAAGATGTGCGACAAGTGATCAGAGCATGCAGAGTATGTGCAGAGTGCAAGCCAAACTTTCATCAGCCAGAGAAGACTCATCTCATAAAATCCACCCAGCCTTTCGAAAGATTGAATATAGATTTCAAAGGACCTCTACCAAGCACAAATCAGAATAGGTATTTCCTTAACATAGTAGATGAATATTCAAGGTTTCCCTTTGTATTCCCCTGTGCAAATATGGCTGCTTCAACTGTTATTAGTTGTCTTTCACAGTTGTTCTCTATTTTTGGTATGCCAGCTTATATCCATTCAGACAGGGGATCCTCGTTCATGAGTAACGAACTTCAGGAGTTTTTGGCTAGCAAAGGTATTGCCTGCAGCAGAACAACAAGCTACAACCCTCAAGGCAATGGTCAAGTGGAGCGGTTCAATGGTACTATATGGAAGGCAGTTACAATGACATTGAAGTCGCGCAATCTACCTGTTCAACACTGGCAAACTGTCCTACCTGATGCTCTTCACTCTATTAGATCACTGCTGTGCACAGCTACTAATGCAACCCCTCATGAAAGACTCCTCAACTATTCACGTCGTTCCTCTACGGGAGCCTCCGTGCCCACTTGGTTATGTCATCCTGGACCCGTTCTCCTGAAGAGTCACCGTAGGATGAACAAGACGGATCCTTTAGTGGAAGAGGTAGAGCTCCTGCAAGCTAATCCACATTACGCCCACATTCGCTACCAAAATGGTGAAGAGACTACAGTATCTACAAGACATTTAGCCCCAGTTGAAATCCCTATTAGTGTGGAATCTCAAGATACACCAATAGATGTGAAAGATGCTTCGTTTTCTCCTGGAAAGCCCCTTGAGACTACCCCTATGGAAATAGAGGATTCTGCTCCAGCAGTTAATCAAACCCCGCTGGAAAATATCGAACCTGGTGAAGAGGCTCAAGGGCTACGAAGGTCGGGACGTGTACGTCGCCCACCTAACAGTTTGGGAGATTACTGTCTCTGATATTTTAGAAGGGGGAGATTGTAGTGATACTGGTCCTGTGGGGAGCAGCAGCAGGATAATACTGCACCACCTCTAGGGGCCCTTAACAACAACAACAGTTTGGTGTGTGTCATGGGCACCAACACATGGTGTGTGATTCTCTCCTACTTTATCCATTTATCAGTGATGCAGATTACATGGTGAGTTTAAATATGTGGCCTGTAGTTATAACTTTTCTCTTGACATATGCAAGACATCACCATCCCTGTAGAAGCCATTATTAGATGTACTAGTCATTATATTTTGTTGTTGCAGAAGTACTATGAAGATTCTATGTTCAATAAAGCCTAGAGATAAGGCCTGTGTTTCTATCACAACAATGATGCCTTCAGCCCTTTCTACCTCAATCTCTTGCTACCCTCTACCCCATACTATCCCCTTCCCTGCTGTTTTCTGTAACCTACTGATCATCCCTCCCCCCTTCTGCCACCCAATACCCTCGCTTCCTTCCCTACCCTGCAGTGCTGTATAGCCCTTGTGGCTTAGCGCTTCTTTTTTATTATAATAATAATAATGAACCCGCAGTCAGAGTGTCTCAAAACTCCAGACCGTTGCGTTAGCCACTGGACCAGCTAGCCACAATAAGATTCGTTGAAATATACCTAGTTAGACGAATCTTATTGTGGCTAGCTGGTCCAGTGGCTAACGCGACGGTCTGGAGTTTTGACTCTCTGACCGCGGGTTCAAATCCCGCCCGTGGTATGGTTTGTTTGCAATCGTGTCATTACGATTTCGTGAGTCAAGTTGTGCTATTTACTCCGGCAGGAGTAAAACGTTGAGCATGTTTACATACACCTGCTGCTCCACTTCACCTAGCTTCAAGTAGGTACCTGGGTGTTAGTTGACTGTTCAAATTCAAATTCAAAGTTTATTCTCTATAAGGATTACAATGCTGAGTTTACAGAATTTGGTTATTGTGTGGTTTACATGTAGTTAAATAATGATTACAGAGTGTACCACTAGAACACCTAGCATGGCTAGGCACAGTGGAAAAAAACACAGTTCCCGATGACACGAATTTTACTGGGTTATCTAATGTCACTAATCCTTCCGGGATTAATAATGCCAACATAATGTTGATGACAGTCACTCGTGGCACGACGGTTACTAGAGTTTGCCCTTAAGTTTATAAGATCCCAATACATACGTCCTTTATCTTTACCCGCATGGTAAACTTTTTAGTTTAATATATTTATTATGCACCCCCATACCCATCCTGTGGGCGGTAGTCAAAAGATTACAGAGGTACATAATGAGTCCAGGGACTGGACCCCAAAGTTATGATAGCTGAATTAACTAAACTGTTTTAGTCCCATTCCATTAGCAGCAGCAGTAGTACTATTCAAGAAGAATATTTTTATATATTAAAACGTGTAGCATCCACTCAGGAATATTTTTTTAGATGAATTTGCTTAATCTGAAGCCTTGCAGATTCATATAACAAATATACACAGGATGAATTGGCGGAGGTGTATTTTTCTCGGCGTATATTTACTGAGCGTTTACTTTAATCCCTTACCTCTATCTTGTATTTCAGTTGTCAATAAATGAAACTGAAATCTCCTTGCAGCACTCTTCTAGACAGTAGTTCACCTCAAGTGTCCTAGTATTCACTCACTGCCCACTCCCCTTCTAGACAGAAAGTTCATTATGATCGGTCAATTCCTTGGACTTAATTAAATGAATAGCTACATTTTACTTCAACAACTCTCTCTCTCTCTCTCTCTCTCTCTCTCTCTCTCTCTCTCTCTCTCTCTCTCTCTCGTGTTTCGCAGCATCATAACCTCCAGGGTTGTTCTCATTACCTGACATGCTGTTATCTAATTTGTTAACTACATCACCCACACCTGCTCCAGGAAAACACGCCCTCTGTCTTGTCTTCGAATCATTATTAAAGAAAGTCCAGTCCATATTTCGATTCTGAGAATCTCCAGGAACAAAAATATCCCTCCTCCATCTTCCACACCATAAACGATCTTTATCTCAGTGCTTCTGCTACCCCTCTCCTCCAGCCTCCACACTCTAAACCCTTATCTTAGTGCTTAAGATAAGATTTGTTGGCCTTTTAACCCGGAGGGTTAGCTATCCAGGATAACCCAAGAAAGTCAGTGCATCTTCGAGGACTGTCTTATTTCCATTGTGATCCTTCAGTCTTGTGCCCCAGGATGCTACGAACACCAGTCAACTAGCACCCAGCTACCTACTTACTGCTAGGTGAACAAGGACAACAGGTGTGAGGAAAATGCACAACGTTTTCACCCGGCCAAGGATTGAAACTATGTGTATGTGTGAGGCGAAAGAGTTGCCTACGAAGTCACATTATCAGACATAAACAGAGATATACACCACAGCACCGTATCATCCTTTGCGGATGATACTAGGATCTGCATGAGGCTGTCATCTGCTGAGGACGCGGTTAACCTCCAAGAAGATATAAACAAAGTTTTCCAGTGGGCAAAGGTAAACAATATGATGTTCAATGAGGACAAATTCCAACTACTCCGGGACCTGGGAGTAGTAATGTCTGAGGATCTCACTTTCAAGGATCACAACAGTGCCACGATCGCACGTGCAAAGAAAATGATAGGATGGATAATGAGAACTTTCAAAACGAGAGATGCCAAGCCCATGATGATCCTTTTCAAATCACTTGTTCTCTCTAGGCTGGAATACTGCTGTACATTAACATCTCCATTCAAAGCAGGTGAAATCGCAGATCTAGAGAGTGTACAGAGATCCTTTACTGCACGTATAAGTTCTGTCAAGCACCTTAACTACTGGGAACGCTTGGAAGCACTTGACTTGTACTCGTTGGAACGCAGGAGGGAGAGATATATCATAATCTACACTTGGAAAATCTTGGAAGGAATGGTCCCAAATCTGCACACAGAAATCACTCCCTACGAAAGTAAAAGACTGGGCAGGCGATGCAAAATGCCGCCAATAAAAAGTAGGGGCGCCATTGGTACACTAAGAGAAAACACCATAAGTGTCCGGGGCCCAAAACTGTTCAACAGCCTCCCATCAAGCATTAGGGGAATTGCCAATAAACCCCTGGCTGCCTTCAAGAGAGAGCTGGACAGATACCTAAAGTCAGTGCCGGATCAGCCGGGCTGTGGCTCGTACGTTGGACTGCGTGCGGCCAGCAGTAACAGCCTAGTTGATCAGGCCCTGATCCATCGGGAGGCCTGGTCATGGACCGGGCCGCGGGGGCGTTGATCCCCGGAATAACCTCCAGGTAACCACTACTATGCCTGTTCTGAGTGGCTGTTGTTGTTTCGACCTCAAGGTAAAGTTGTTTTCCTGTATTCTACGTCATTTAAGCATTTTTTAAAATGAGTTATGAAGGAAAATGTTATGTTAGGCCTTAGGCTACGACTGTGATTTGACTTTATAACTGCCGCTTACCCGTGTGATTTGCATTAAATTATCCCCTCATGGGAGGTGCCTTGATGCCAATGAGAGGCTCTTGATCCAGGGAACTTGATTTATCCTCTTTCCTCAATGCCTCATTTGCCAAGCTCTTTGAAGCATCCGGGTTTAGCGCTTCCGGATACGGTAGGATCGGATTTAACGTTCCTTCAAAGGTGCGTTGATGTCAGTGAGGGGTTCTTGATCCAGGAAACTGGACTTGTCCTCCCTTTCTTTGAATCGAACCTAAATGCCTCTGATTCTTTAGCTGTGTAAACTTTACGGATTTACCGCTTCATTCGTTTACATAATGAACTTGTAAATATATGATCTTCAAGGGGTGTGTGATGCTGGTGCAAGGCTCTTGATCTAAGGAATTGGAACTACCTATTATGGAATCTCATTGATTTTGATTTCCCCTGTGGAACCCCTACAGGCTTAGTTCCCTTGTGGGTTTACCTCCCCATAATATGACCCGTGTACAATGCGTGTAACGGGGGGGGGGGGAGTCCTTGGAAATCTTAATATTTTCTTGATCCAAGAGATTGGAGTTACTTTTTGGATCAAACCTGATTACATCCCTTTACCGAGGCGCTGTATGACTCCTACGGGTTTAACCCTGAATCAGGAGGATAAAACAAATGGGATTCGATATGAAACTGAAATCTATCAAGGGCGTATACCTTGATGCTGGTGAAGGCTATTGCTCTTGATTCAAGAAACTGGAGCAACCTTCCTCTTCCTCGGCTCGAACATGATTGCCTCCAGTGGGTTTAGCGCTTCCTAATGTAATAAACAGATTGACAAGAGATGGCTAATTAATATACAACGATAAAACTGAAAATATAATTTCAAATATAATTTCAAAATATAATTTCAAATACGAAAAATTATACTGTTGGGGTTCCCTTAGGCATTGAACGACCCGTAGGGGTCGTACAGCGCCTGAGGGAATGTAATAATAGTATAAATGAAAGTGATTAAATGCTTATTTTTACGCATCGAGAGAGATTTCTCTCTACGTATATATGCTGGACGTCTACGGTAATCCCTATTTTAGGGATTAAATATTCTTGTTTAGTGGTGAAATTACGCGCAGGCTTAACGACCCTAGTGCATATAGGTTTTTAACTAGACCAGCCTAACCTTTTAATTAAATTCTCGCTTAGTTTTGTTTATAATAATAATAAAATAGCTTTAATGTGTGGAGAGGGTATGGTTATACACATGTGGTTATATAGTACAGATAACATATACGTTCTGTTTTAGGATGGCAGTATCTCTGATAATGTTTGAGTGAAATATGGCCGTAGTGACCCATGTGTAGAGGATAAACACGTGTTTAAACATGAATATTGGTATATATGTACCAATGCCATTTGGCTTGGCTACAAATTCCTTCGGAATGGTAGGGGGGGAGGGTATACCTTGATGTTTGGTCCTAGAAATTGGACTTGAATACTTATTTCCCAGGCGTTCCATGCTTCCTACAGGTTTAGCTATTCTTTATGAACTTTAATTAATAAGCTACAAAAGAAAACCAATAGCATGCGATACATTTCGGGCAAACTAATCCTAGTGCTTAAATACTACTACTGAGCTGGACGCAGATTATTAAGTAGGAGTTATTAAATGTATAAAAGGAGAGGTAGCTAAGCGAACAGTAGTACAATTTTAAAAGCATACTCTTCCCTTAGGCAACGGAATACTGAGAGTCCCTCAGTCTATTGTGCCTCAGTGCTCGACATTATGAGTGAATTTAATGTAGGCCTTATTCTGCCAACCACTATGTCAGCCCCCGCCCTGTATGTTATTAACTGGTTAATGAATGATGATTGTCATAAAGGAACATTGCAGTTAACTTATTCTTAGAGCTACGACCTACTTACACCTGTATAATGACTAATTCTTTCTGCATGATATACAAGTAAATTTGAGTTTTTGATACATACAGGATTTTGGTTACCTGGAGGTTATTCGGGGGATCAACACCCCCGCGGCCTGGCCCATGACCAGGCCTCCCGGTAGATCAGGGCCTGATCAACCAGGCAGTTACTGCTGGCCGCACGCAGTCCAACGTACGAGCCACAGCCCGGCTGATCCGGCACTGACTTTAGGTATCTGTCCAGCTCTGGTGGTAGGATACACTGAAGAACAACATAGCCTTCGACAAGTGCCCCGCGGCCTGGTGGCAAAAGCTCTCGCTACACACGGTGAGTGCCCGGGTTCGGTTCCCGGCGAAGAGGTGGAAACATTGGATGTTTCCTTACCCCGATTGTCTATGTTCACCCTTCAGTAAAATGAGTACCTGGGTGTTAGTCGACTGGTCTGGGTCGCATCCTGGGACAAAACTGACCTAATTTGCCCGAAATGTTCTGCATAACAAGTGGTTTTCTATATAGTAGTATGTCATTGTCAGCTAGGCCTGTAACCTTGTACTTGTAGTAAATAAAGATATTATGATGTAATAACGCACAAAAGGAATAACTAGAAAAGTGGGCAGATGGATCTTCAACCTTTTGACCAATAGAACACAGACTGGTAGTAAACAGAGTTAAGTCGGAGGCTGCCAAAGTGAAAAGCTGTTCCATAATGAACAATACTCTTCCATTCTGCTCCTCATCTTTCATATCTGACATAGACAGATGTAAACCATAGCACTGTCATTTGCAGACGATACTAGAATCTTCATGAGTGTCATGCAATGAGGACACGGTAAATCTCCAAGCTGATATAAACAAAGTTTTCCAATGTGCAACGGAAAACAGTGAGGGCAAATTTCAATTACTCAGTTATGGAAGTCAATATTGTGAAAGACTTGGGAGTGTTAATGTCACAGGATCTTGCCTTCAAGGATCACACCAGTGTCACTGTCATGTCTGCGAGGAAAAATGGTAGAATGGATAATGAGAACTTTCAAAACAAGAGATGCCATGTCAATGATCCTTTTTAAATCTGTTCTCTCTAGGCTGGAATACTGTTGTACACTAACAGTTCCATTCAAGAAACAGCGTTGTATGACCCTAGTGGGTTTAGTGCTTAGTTTTGATTATAATAATCCATTCAAGGAAGGTGAAATCGCAGATCTAGAGAATGTACAGAGAACCTTTACTGCACATGTAAGTTCCATCAAACACGCTTGGAGTCACTCCACCTGTACTCGCTGGAGCGCAGGCTCCAATGAGTACAGGTCAAGTGAAAAGTAGGGGCGCCATGAATACACTTAAAAAAAAAAACTAAGTGTCCTGGGCCCAAGATTGTTCAACAGCCTCTCACCATGCATAAGGGACCTACCAGTAGACCCCCTAGCTGCCTTCAAGAGAGATCTGGACAGATACCTAATCAGTGCCCGATCAGCCGGGCAGTGGTTCGTACGTAGGACTACGTGCGGCCAGCAGTAGCAGCCTGGTTGATCAGTCCCTGATCCATCGAGAGGCCTAGTCAAGGAATGGGCCGAGGGGCGTTGCCGCCCGGAACACCCTCCAGGTAGTCGGTTTATTCATTTGAGCCATAATGAAAGATTATATGACGTACCGAAATTAGAAGAGAGGGAGCAAGGGAGACAGTTACGAGTTAGTTTAGTTTAATATGTTTATTATGCACCCCATACCCATCCTGTGGGCGGTAGTCAAAAGATTACAGAGGTACATAATTGGTCCAGGGACTGGACTCCAAAGTTTTGATAGCTGAGCAAGTTACAGAGGTAATGAACTCACAATTTACAAAGGTAATGAACTCACAATTTACAAAGGTAATGAACTCACAATTTAGTTACGACAGTTACGACGTGCGAGATACTTGGATTTGACAGTAGATTGGGACAATTTTTTTTAAATGCGAGATGCAGGAACGAGGACATGAATAGAAGCTTAAAACAGACGAACCACGGGGACTTCGTGAAATACTGCTTCAGTCTCAGAGCTATATCAGATGAAATGGGTTCAGCTCATCACTCCAACTAAGCCCTGAAGCATCTAACCCCTTTGGCCGTTTCAAAGTAGGTATAATAGAATCCAAAAAAGCTAGGAAACAGCAATAGAAATTTATTTAGAGATTAAGAATTGGGGCCGGAGGCAGTGACTACCCCTTCAAACACCCCAGAATACGTATATCTGAAACCAAAATCTGTTGCTCTTAAGTACCACTTACGCCTATCCAAATACTCTGCTTTTCCTTAGTATTATGCTTCTTTTATCATATTTAACTCTTCGTGTGCCTAACCACAAAAGTTTTATCAGAATATCGAGGAATAATTTGTTTCATGACGCTTTTCTTTTTCCAGGTCGGCACAACTATCATTGGGGTCCTCAACTTGGTAAGTACTATCTTTCATCACATTCGTTGTCTGTTAGATCACCTTCCCTCGCTGCAGCCTAGGCTTATGACCTAAGGAGAAAGTTGTCAGGTCTACTCGCAGCTTTGTGCGGACTAGGTCCTCTCTTGTGCTTAGTTTTTAGTATATGTAATTTAAATCCAATGTATGACCTCTCCGTTAAAAAAAAAAAAAAAAAAAAAAAAAGCTATAAATACATAGTGTGTGTGTGTTTATACACTGTTTAATTCCTGTTTAGGTATTGAGGAATTCTTGGTATTAGTGCACAGGTGACTTGTTGCCTTAATGTCCAACATTTTATACGATTTAAATTTTAACTGATGCAAATGAAGTCTAATACCAGAAAGAGGACTAGTGGAGTTTGATAAATGATGTATATTGAGATACGTAAGGGTGTATATTGTGTGTATACACTGAGGGCTTTAATATTTATTTGAGAGAGTAAAGTATTCTTGCAGTCGATAGATTTTAAATCTAAGAAACCAACTGTAGGTTGCATGGAGTCGCATCCGGAGGTCACCTCCGCTGCCGGTCTCAGACCAGGCCTCCTGATCCATTAGGTCTCCGACCAGACCTGATCCATTAGGTCTCCGACCAGACCTGATCCATTAGGTCGGCCGTCAATATATCACTGGCGGAGCAGTATAAATAGTTAATTTTAAATGGCGTTAGAAATGGTTGTTTCTTCATCACCCTCTCCTGTAAGCAACCGTCTACCTACGCTATAAATATCACCTCTGATTACACAGTCGCTGTTTGGTGGGCTTGTATTGTTACACTCTGCAGCTTTACTAAGATACATGATCACACTGACTCGAAAGAAAAACTCCGTAGTCCTACCCCAAACTTTCCTTGGATGTCTTCCTGGCTTACAATAAGCCGCGTAACTCTGGTAAGAACAATCGACTCAAAAATCGCAAGGTCCTGGGCTCAGTTCTCTGGCACGGAGAAATGTGTGGGTTGGTTTCCTTGATCATGTTGCCCTTGCCCAATTGATAATAAAAATGGGTACCTGTGTGGTATCAGTTATGGGTTACATCCAGGGCAAAATGATATACGAGTATAACATGTGAAGCACTAAATCCGTGATGGCCATTCAGTGCATGGAGTGGTGGGGGCTTAATACTACGTCCGCTGATAGACGAAGAGCAAGGTTGAGAGAATCATAGCATGTTAGAAAACTTTAATTCTTTTGGAATGTCATATTCCCTGTAAGAAAACTGTATTTGATGGAAATGTGCAGGTGTACCCAATGATGTTAGCCAAATTTGAGTCCTGGAGGTGGAAATACAGTGCCTGCGCTCTGAAGGAGGGGTGAAGATATGTTGCAGTTTTTGAAGTGTAGCATCAGCATGTCTTTGACAAGACTGATGGAGTGAATGATGAAAGTATTTTTTTTCGGGTCACACTACCTCAGTGGAAAACAGCAGATATATTAATAAAAAAAATATTAGTGGTAAATTGTAGATTTAATTTAGGTCCTGGGATAACCCAAAAAAGTCGGTGACTTTTTCATTGTCCAGCAAACGAGGCCTCGGGAAGTATTGAGATAAATATAGTTAAGTGATTAATACATTATTCTTGAAATTAGTATACAAGTGAAAGTATGGTTAATGATCCTTGTGCAGTGTCTAGGTTTGAGTTCAGTATAGCTGAAAGAGATAAGAATCTACTATATCGAATAAGAGCCACTTTCTTCAAATTAGATAAATTAATAGACCTGAAATTTAAAGTTTCATATGCGCAGATCTTTAGAATACGTCCGAGGTAAATTCTTTTATTTTGATCAGGGATTCGGTCATGGCAGGACGACGGTGAGGGTTCATGTTCCTTGATGTACACAGTTTGTACAAGATTTTTTCTGTAGAAAGTGAAAGTTTTGTACAGTGTTTTCTTAGTGTAGTCTAATTTTTTTTTTTTAGAAAGTGCTTTGTTCAGAATGATTTCCTATATATGTACAGTTTCCCGTATGTGTGGAACCATAAGGGAAAATGCGAAAATCTCGTTATTACTTACAGTATTTGAACAAAAGGGAGATACTTATAAAGCTTTTCGTCACAGGTCCCTTCTAGAGCCTTAAAGAACCGATCGCTAGAGCATTTAGCTCACACACTGTGGTCCGGGGGTCGATCCTCGGTACGGCTGGAAGCATTAGGACGTGTTTCCTTAAGATACCTGCTGTCCAAAGTTCACCCATCAGTAAAATGGTTACCTGGGTGTCAGTCGACTTGTGTGGGTCGCATCCTGAGACAAAATTGACCTAATTTGCCCGAAATGCTCTGCATAACAAGGGGCTATCTATCTAGTAGTATGTCAGCTAGGCCTGTATACCATATATATGTTCTTGTAGAAATAAAGATTATTATTACAGACGCAGCCACTTCTCCCTAACTTAACCTAACCTGCCTGCCTACCTGGAAGGTAGGTAAGGTCTTTTACCTACAATATACCAGTATACCATACCGCTTCATCAATAGAACTGAGGGTTATTTGTTAATGTTTCTGGTATCATCGCCCACCACGAACCAGTCTCAAACCAGCCCTACTAAATTAGAAAAGGTGCCATTATGCCCAGTTTCAGATATATTACTTGTACAAAAATGTTTGTTGCTCGATCCCTTCCCTGTTAAATATCCCAATACGTTTTTGCATACTGCTTTGTATTCACGTCACTTGTTGTAGTCGCTGTTGCGGCTATTGTCTCCATGTATTTAATCTAGATGAGTGGAACTAACTACCAGGTAACATCATTGGAGCAAGATCTTTGGGTAGCTTTAAATATATGTTGGACGGGTATGGGAATGGGTGGCCCAGCATTTTTATATTCATTTATATGAATATAAAAATCTTGTATATAATAAACTGCGTACGTATAGTGAATAACTGCATTGTTCAATCAAATATATACATGTATATCTGCACACAGAAATCACTCCCTACGAAAGTAAAAGACTGGGCAGGTGATGCAAAATACCACCAATTAAAAGTAGGGACGCTATTGGTACACTAAGAGAAAACACCATAAGTGTCCGGGGCCCAAGACTGTTCAACAGCCTCCCACCAAGCATAAGAGGAATTACCAATAAACCCCTGGCTGCCTTCAAGAGAGAGTTGGACAGATACCTAGAGTCAGTGCCGGATCAGCCGGGCTGTGGTTCGTACGTTGGACTGCGTGCGGCCAGCAGTAACAGCCTGGTTGATCAGGCCCTGATCCACCGGGAGGCCTGGTCGTGGACCGGGCCGCGAGGGCGTTGATCCCCGGAATAACCTCCAGGTAGACTCCAGATAGGTTAAAATGAATGTCTCACCAGTGCTTTCCTTAGATTAAATGTGCTTCTTCCAATTCCCCAAGCGCTGCATGAGCCCTTCATAAATGTAATAATTATCTACGTATACTGTACACTGATTTTACTATCATTCTTTTAGGGCTTAATATTAATTAAGTAGCGTACAGGTGAATTCAGGCCTTGATGACCCTTAGTGCAGTGGATAGTCCTTGATGTAACGAATTGAGATTCGTGTCAGAAACATTGGAGTGGTCTATGACCATCAAGAATCGCAACTGTTGCAGCTGCTGGCTGTGGTTGCGGTTAAGGGATGGGAGTGGCAGTGCTGTGACAGCAGACCTCCGTCGCTCCTACTACGACAAAAACCGAGGCGTAATTTGGGTGCTACTTAGCGGAGATCCTGCCACGCCGTGGTGGGACACGAGGCTCCTCCTCAACTACAGTTTTCCCTTCAGAGGAGTTGATATACATAGAGGTGTGTTTCTCAGAGTTTATATACTGGGAGCTTACTTTATATCCTATCTTTGGAGGGATTAAAGTATTTTTGACTGGCGGTGAAAAGATTGATCCTCGTGTAGTCGATAGGTTTCAACCCCCATTTTAGAGCGTATTGATGGCTGTTGGTCTTAATTAAGACTTAGATTATTATATTTATGGGGGGGGGGGGTCATAACGCATGGGGAGGTGGTAACTCGTGTCCAGGAACATAATCCCTTGTGAGCAAGGAATCAGAGCTACCCTCCCAGTTGATCTGGAGCTACACTTTTTCCTCGAATAAAATCTGATTGCCTCCCATTCCCCATTTACTGTATGACCCCTATGGGTTTAGCGCATCCCTTGTGAATAATATAATGTCCCAGTAACTGTTGAAGACGTGGTTCAAGACTCATGAACAAA
This sequence comes from Cherax quadricarinatus, assembly GCF_038502225.1. Taxonomy (NCBI): domain Eukaryota; kingdom Metazoa; phylum Arthropoda; class Malacostraca; order Decapoda; family Parastacidae; genus Cherax; species Cherax quadricarinatus. The sequence continues at coordinate 3,325 of NW_027200358.1, read as the reverse complement.
CAGGACATAAATGTCCTATTAGTTCAAAGTATCTTTAACCACAAATTGTCGGTATTAGATACCAGGGTTTCGCCACAGTTGCAGATGTTGAAGGCTACACAGTGGCATGTGTTTTCAAGGTTGTCGTAAATCTTGGCATGGTTGGTGAAGGGTGAGGGGGGATTAGGTGGTTCACAGTGACTGTGAGCGCTTGTTACTTCCCTTGAGAGGTGTCGTAGTCTCGCATCACCAGTGATACCACCTCGTTGCTAGACGTACCACGGATATATTTTGTTGTATTTATTTAAGAATGTAAAAATAAGAATGAAAGAATACAGTCGTTGACCTATTGGCCCATGCAAGGCAGGTCTAACTCGTACCCAACTACACCCACTAATATACCAGTCCAACATACTGTATACTGTTTTAAGTTCCCCAAAGTTCTCTCACTGACATTACCTGGAAGTTTTTTTTCCCACTGATCTACATCTCTGTTGCTAAACTAGTACTTTCCTATATTCTTTCTAAAATCTAGATTTGTCCAACTTGAAGCCGTTGCACAGACTCGTCTTGGTTAGACACTTTTAACACATCATTTGTATCCCCTTTATTCATTCCTGTTTTCCAATTATACACTTCAATCATATCCTCTCTAATTCAACGTTTTTGCTGTACAAATCCAGTGCCTTTAGTGTGTTCCTAGGAAAGGTTTCCGACGCACCAAATCAATTTCATCCTCTGTTTTCCAGCGGAATTATGTCCAATCTGTAATATGGAGACTATAAATGAGCAGCATAATTTAAATGAACCCTTACCAAAGATGTACAGTACTGTTTAAAGTGAAGTCTAACCCTGGGACTTTTACTAGTTATACTTCTTGATATGAAGGCGAGAATTTTACTAGACTTACTGCTGTCTTTTCTTTAAAGCTCTACTAACCAGAACTCCTAAATCTTTTTTACATTTTGCGTACGATCTACATTATTTAGGTTATGAATAATGTGATGTGGATATTCGTGCGTTTTTCTTAGGTTTATTTAATCTACCCTAATCCAATCTAACCTAAAATCAAGAAAAGTGGCAAGCGTGGAGAAATTCAGTGTTAGGATTGCTTAAGTACACAGCTTTTATGAAGGGAGCGTCCAGGGAGTGAGAGACAGGTAAGTTTCAGGTAATTATTCTCACCAAGAGAAGTGTCGTGCCAAATAGATAAAATTGGTGAGTTAGCAAGAACTCATTTAAAATTAAGTCCTTTCTAAAATTTTCTCTTATACGTTTAAAGATGTATATTTTTTAATTTATGTTAAAAATTAATAATTTTGTACCAAAAGAGCCTTAGAAAACATGCCTAACCTTATTATAACAAGCGCAATTTAATTTAGCCTAATCCAACTAAATATATTTTAGATAAGTTTACAGTAATTTAATAATAAACAAACATAATGAAATATATTTTTTCCGTTACGTTCAGAATGATTTTTGATAAATTATTGCATACACAAATTTTCGCTTGCTTTATTCGGCAAGAAGAGCGTTGTTATTTAAGCCAAAATAGCAAGTTTTACCTATTCGGCACGAGACACAAACACACAGACAGCCACACAGACAGCCACACAGACACACACACACACACACACAGACACACACACAGACACACACACAGACACACACACAGACACACACACAGACACACACACACACACACACACACACACACACACACACACACACAGACACACACACACACACACACACACACACACACACACAGACACACACACACACACACACACACACACACACACACACACACACACACACACACACACACACACACACACACACACACACACACACACACACACAGACACACAGACACACAGACACACACACACAGACACACACACACAGACACACACACACACACACACACACACACACACACACAAACACACACACAGCAAGACTGAATCTTGTGTTCACCCTGAGCAGTTCAGACATTGAGGACATCACTTACGAGAGGCCCCTTGGAGCTAGCGATCACGTGGTTCTGAGTTTTGACTATATAGTAGAGTTACAAGTGGAGAAGGTAACAGGAACTGAAGGGGACAGGCCAAACTATAAAAGGGGGGACTACACAGGTATGAGAAACTTCCTGCAGGAGGTTCAGTGGGACAGAGAAATGGTAGGAAAATCAGTAAACGAGATGATGGAATATGTGGCAACAAAGTGCAAGGAGGCAGAGGAAAGTTGTGTTCCCAAGGGAAACAGAAATAATAGGAAGACCAAAACGAGTCCTTGGTTTACCCGAAGGTGTAGGGAGGCAAAAACTAAGTGCAACAGAGAATGGAAAAGGTACAGGAGGCATAGGACCCAGGAAAACAAGGAGATTAGTAGAAGAGCCAGAAACGAGTATGCACAGATAAGGAGGGAGGCCCAGCGACAGTATGAAAACGACATAGCATCGAAAGTCAAATCTGACCCGAAACTGCTGTATAGCCACATTAGGAGGAAGACAACAGTCAAGGACCAGGTGATAAGGCTGAGGAAAGAAGGTGGAGAACTCACAAGAAACGATCAAGAGGTATGTGAGGAGCTCAACACGAGATTTAAGGAAGTATTTACAGTAGAGACAGGAAGGACTCTGGGGGGACAGACCAGATGGGGACACCAGCAAGGAATACACCAACAAGTGTTGGACGACATACATACAGATGAGGAGGAGGTGAAGAAACTGCTAAGGGACATCGATACCTCAAAGGCAATGGGACCGGACATCTCCCCGTGGGTCCTTAGAGAGGGAGCAGATATGTTGTGCGTGCCACTTACCACAATCTTCAACACGTCCCTGGAAACTGGGCAACTACCTGAGGTATGGAAGACGGCAAATGTAGTTCCCATTTTTGATAAATTAGACACATGTGCAACTCTTGGGTATCTTTATTGAGGAAACGTTTCGCCACACAGTGGCTTCATCAGTCCATACAAAGGAGAATCTTGAAGAACAGGAGGAGAATGAGGTAATCAGTCCCTCAACCTTGAGTCGATGTGGTCAGTCCATCAATCTTGAATAGAATACGGCATACGTGCTGAGAAGGAGCTTATAAACCGTTGGCAGGAGAGGTGCAGCAGTCATAGGTCGTGTAACATTTGTTCAATGTTGAAGTAGGTCGTGCCCAAGAATTAGGCAAGCGAAGAATTCCCAAGTATTAAGATCCCAAGTATTCTGAAGTATGGACTGATGAAGCCACTGTGTGGCGAAACGTTTCCTCAATAAAGATACCCAAGAGTTGCACATGTGTCTAATTTATCAACATGTCGGTTCTCTGAACCATTCATCTACAAA
>NW_027200357.1:0-21475 GCF_038502225.1 Cherax quadricarinatus | reverse complement strand
CCACGTATCGTGGTGTCAGTCAACAAGAACTACTGTTATGACAACCACAACCACGTATTGTGGTGTCAGTCAACAAGCACTACTGTTATGACAACCACAACCACGTACTGTGGTGTCAGTCAACAAGCTCTACTGTTATGACAACCACAACCACGTATTGTGGTGTCAGTCAACAAGCTCTACCGTTATGACAACCACAACCACGTATTGTGGTGTCAATCAACATACCACGCACTTCTACTCCTCTCTAACAATTATTATTATTAACATAGTTTGCTGCTTGTCACCCGATCATTTTGATAATAGTTGATTTCAGTGTACCTCAGCGTACTATGTAGCTGAATTTTGCATTTACACACATCTTGTCCCACTGCTGGAAGTCCAAGTCTCTCGCACACAAAACCTCCTTTACCCCCTCCCTTCAACCTTTCCTAGGCCGACCCCTACCCCGCCTTCCTTCCACTACAGACTGATACACTCTTGAAGTCATTCTGTTTCGCTCCATTCTCTCTACATGTCCGAACCACCTCAACAACCCTTCTTCAGCCCTCTGGACAACAGTTTTGGTAATCCCGCACCTCCTCCTAACTTCCAAACTACGAATTCTCTGCATTATATTCACACCACACATTGCCCTCAGACATGGCATCTCCACTGCCTCCAGCCTTCTCCTCGCTGCAACATTCATCACCCATGCTTCACACCCATATAAGAGCGTTGGTAAAACTTGACTCTCATACATTCCCCTCTTTGCCTCCAAGGACAAAGTTCTTTGTCTCCACAGACTCCTAAGTGCACCACTCACCCCTTTTCCCCTCATCAATTCTATGATTCATCTCATCTTTCATAGACCCATCCGCTGACACGTCCACTCCCAAATATCTGATTACATTCACCTCCTCCATACTCTCTCCCTCCAATCTGATATCCAATCTTTCATCACCTAATATATTTGTTATCCTCATAACCTTACTCTTTCCTGTATTCACTTTTTATTTTCTTCTTTTGCATACCCTACCAAATTCATCCACCAATCTCTGCAACTTCTCTTCAGAATCTCCCAAGAGCACAGTGTCATCAGCAAAGAGCAACTGTGACAACTCCCACTTCTCTTACAACCCCATCTATAAATATATTAAACAACCACGGTGACATCACACATCCTTGTCTAAGGCCTACTTTTACTGGGAAAAAATTTCCCTCTTTCCTACATACTCTAACTTGAGCCTCACTATCCTCGTAAAAACTCTTCACTGCTTTCAGTAACCTACCTCCTACACCATACACTTGCAACATCTGCCACATTGCCCCCCTATCCACCCTGTCATGCGCCTTTTCCAAATCCATAAATGCCACAAAGACCTCTTTAGCCTTATCTAAATACTGTTCACTTATATGTTTCACTGTAAACACCTGGTCCACACACCCCCTACCTTTCCTAAAGCCTCCTTGTTCATCTGCTATCCTATTCTCCGTCTTACTCTCAATTCTTTCAATAATAACTCTACCATACACTTTACCAGGTATACTCAACAGACTTATTCCCCTATAATTTTTGCACTCTCTTTTGTCCCCTTTGCCTTTATACAAAGGAACTAGGCATGCTCTCTGCCAATCCCTAGGTACCTTACCCTCTTCCATACATTTATTAAATAATTGCACCAACCACTCCAAAACTATATCCCCACCTGCTTTTAATATTTCTATCTTTATCCCATCAATCCCGGCTGCCTTACCCCCTTTCATTTTACCTACTGCCTCACGAACTTCCCCCACACTTACAACTGGCTCTTCCTTGATAATGTGAGTAGTCACGAAAGCGCTTTGAATTTCTCCATTCTTTCACAGTGGTTGTTTTGCATATTCTGAAATCACCTGTTTACTGTGATCTTATTGCATAATATATATACATATATATATATATATATATATATACATATATAATATATATATATATATATATATATATATATATATATATATATATATGACGTGTCGAATAGGTAAAACTTGCGATTTTGACTTTGAAACGCTCTTCTTGCCAAATAAGGCAAGCGAAAATTTGTGTATGCAATAATTTTTCAAAAATCATTCTGAACCTAACAAAAAAATCTGTTTCATTGTGTTTGTTCATTATTGAATTATTGTAAACTTATCTAAAATATATTCATTTAGCTTGTTATAATAACGTTAGTAAGGTTTCTAAGGATCTTTTGCATTAACACAAATTAACATAATTTTCTTTTACATTAGCATAAATGAAAAAATATATCTTTAAACGTATAAGAATTTTTTTTAGAAAGGCCTTAATTTTAAATGAGTTCTTGTTAATTGGCCAGTTTTACCTATTCGGCACGACATATATTGTGTGTGCGCGCGAGCGCAAGACAAGCCACCGGGGGGTGGCGGTTGAAGGCTTAAGCTCAAGTACTTTCACACTTCTCGGTGCGTCATCAGGAGCTGTGCAATGTTGCAAAGGTAGCAACAGGATAAATGAGGGAAAGTTTTTTTCCGAGTATGGTAAGGTGATTGGCAGCTGCTAATATCTCTGAATGAGGGAGGCGCAGCAGAGTGCCAACCATCCTCTGGTCCCTTCACACAGCATCCCATATGAGGACGGCTGGGCTGGGCTTCACAGTTTGTAAATAGCATGAGGTAGAGTAACTAGTAGATAGTTATTAGCCAGCCCTAAGCTTTAACTACTTAGAACAGGTCATGTGACATAGAAAGTTATATTACTATAGTGGATCATCCACATACAGAATGTAGTTATTGTGCAAAACCTTCTAACTAATAAAATAAAATAAATAAATGCCCTCATTTTGTCAACAGACAATACTCGATGTCTCAGAACATTCTAGAATATTCAGGAAATACTCTCAGTGTTAATTAATATACCTGTATGATCTCTACTATTCCGATTTTTCTTTTTCATAATAACTAAACAATTCCTATTTTTTTCTTTTTAACTCCACTAGTATCATTATTATTATATTACTAACAACCTAATTCAGTAAACCACTAAACTAGTTGTAATCACCATGTTACAATCAACTATGTGTACCTTGTGCCGCTGTACCTTGACGGGCTAGGCTCTCAGTAGGTCATTGCTTCTTTTTTCGGCTATCCTAGGACCTCAATAGGTTGGCCTCTTTTTTGGGGGGACTATCCTAGGATATTTACACATGCGCACCCATACCTTAATGAACCCCCATCCTTGCTTATTACTCATGTTATATCACTCAAGTTGCCGTCTGTGATTTCAAATCTAATCTTATTTTAGGTAAAACTGAATACTTAGGTAAAATGAATCATTTATTGAGTGATAATGAGACTTTCGAACCGCTCTTTAGGAGCCCCACTTACCAGGTCAATAGCCATTTCAATAAACGTCTTAAAACGTTATTGAAGGGAAATTATGAACTAATTAAACACCTGTCAGCGAGGTCGGCATCTTGTGGGTTGATTAAGACTCATAAACCAGGGAACCCAGTGTGTCCTGTTATAAGTTCAGTATAATAGGACGCTCACCAACATATAACCTATCTAAATGGTTTGTTAAACTTTTAACTCCCATGGTAGTAGGATCCCGGATGCGCATATTAAAAAATAATGCTGACCTTACTGAAAGGCTCCAGAAATTAAATGTTTCACATGACTTTACCCTGGCAAGTTTTGATGTCACAGCCCTGTTTACCAGTCTCTCTCTCCCTGACGTGCTTACGTACCTTGAAGAGGAACTAGAAAACTTCTCCTTGCCCTATCTCACGAATGTAATTATTGAGCTGGTTAAAGTTTGTTATGGATTGCAAGATTGTGTTTGAAGGAGTACTATGGTCAAAAACATGACATGGGTATGGGAAATTCCCTCAGCTCCTTACTCAGCAACCTGTATATGGAATTCTATAAGATTAGACTACTTAAAGATATTTTCCCAAATAATGCTAGGTGGTTCAGATACGCAGATGACGTTCTTTGCCTTTTGGCATAGAGAGCACAACATTGATGAGTTCCTACCTAGACTCAATGGTCTGGTACTTTCCATTAAGTTCACAATAGAACATGGAATGGATAACACTCTACCCTTCCTAGTTGTTTTAATCCATCGCATCGACAGAACATTCAAATTTTAAGTTTACAGAAAGACTACCAAGGTGTTGTCATATGTTGAGTATTATTCCAGTCATGTCTCTAGGGTTAAAAGGAGTGTTTTCCTTACAGTGTTCCTGAGAGCTTTGAGTATCTACAGTCCTGAGTATTTAGAAGATGAAATCAACAAGATATTTAACATATCCACAAAACTGAGATACCTCACCAAGGAAGACTTTTTACAGAACTGAACCTAAGGAAACGCCTGCCAAGGAAAATGAACTGGTCTTGCCAGACAATGATAATTTGGTCCTAACCTAACTTTCAACCTCACTTTCAAAAAGAGTGGGACAGTGAAACAGATCGATTAAAAATACACCGCCGAATAATGTGGGTGGTGTCTACAAGGTCCCATGCACCCGTTACCGCTCTCATACATTGATCAAACAGGTAAACCTCTAAAAACCAGATTCTCCTAACACCATTACTGAATCAGGACGGACAAGGTATCGAATGCAATATTTAACCCTGTCAGTTCTTGTAATCACCCACCAGGTGGGCTGCCGCCCAGATAATTGTTTCCAACAGTTCCATCATAGAATGAAATATAATTGAGTCAGCTATCTTGAAAAATGATAGGAATGCCTTATATAGCTTAAATAATGAGCTGTACAAACTCGATAGTTACTTAGTGGAGTCTGTTGTGCACAGCTTTACGCAACAATGTTATATAAAGTGCAAGATTGTTTATTATGCCAAAGGAACCTGTGATGTTCTGATGTTGTTCGACCAGAGTCTGCAAACTGAACATCACGGTCCGCCCGCCCTGAACGTCGATATGTAACATGTCAGGGCTGCCATGAACGTGGACATAATATATAACCCACCCAGGTACTACTGCAAACATGTATCGTAAGGTTACAGGTCGAGGTGGTATACTGCAATCACAGACTGCAACCTGAGTGATATAACATTAAGTAGTAAGGAAGTAGGGACGGGGGTTCATTTAGGTATGGGTGCGCATGTGCAAATATCCTAGGATAGTCCCCCCAAAAAAAGGCAGAGTAACCTATTGAGGTCCTAACCCGTCTAGGTACAGCGGTACAAGGTACACATAGTTGATTGTAACATGGTGATAACTAGTTTAGTGGTTTATTGAATTAAGCTGTTAGTAATATAATAATGATAATAGTAGCGTTAAAAAGAAAAATTCAGGAATTGTCTCGTTATTATGAGAGAGTAACATCGGAATAGTAGAGATCATATAGGTATATTAATTAACACAGAATATTTCCTGAATATTCAAGAAGGTTCTGGGACATAGTGTGTTGTTGTACACAACAGCTGCATTCTGTATGTGGATGATTCACTATAGTAATGTTACTTCTTACGTCACATGACCTGTTCTCAACAGTTAAAGCTTAGGGCTGGTTATTAGCTATCTACTAGTCACTCTTCCTCATACTATTTGCAAACTGTGATGCCCAGGAGAAATGAAAACGTTTTTCAGAGTATGGTAGCCTGAGTGTCACCTGCTAATATCTCTCTGAATGAGGGAGACCCAACAGAATACACTCATGCTACCGTACTCTGAAGACATACTGAGAAGTGTTAAAGTACTTAAGCTTAAGATTTGCACCCCATCCCCCCCCCCCCCCCCCGTGGTTTGTCTTGCACTTTTAAGATCGCCTGTCGGCGATTGTTTTGGATTTATATATATATATATATGCCATGCGCTGGCATGGCAAGACGTGTGGCGGGCTAGCTGCGGGATTTTCAATTATAAGTCCGGATCAACGAGGCTGACCAGGTTAAGACTCAACAGGACTTATTGTGAATATTCTGGGAAGATTCCAGTGAAGCGAGAAGACATTTCAAAGCACCGTTTCAAGGTAAATTGTGGAAATGTTGTGCTGTTTGTGAATGTTGGTGAGTGGTGGTGGGGGTAGTGAGGAAGACGACCAGTGGAGGTGTGGGGGAGTACAAGGCCTACACTGTATATGAGTACCGGCCAAGATTATCGTACATACAAACCTCGAAAAGCTCTTATAAAAACATCTATATCCAGCACCATGCACCATGCTTCCAGTTAAAGTGGAAATGATTATGTCGATGCATGGACTTTTTAAAGGCTTATGTTATGGAAAAACAATGTGAAATTAATGTTAACGAGGGAGTGACCAGTCAGTGCATCCACCCCCACGTCACGGGGGTGGGTGGAAGAGGTGGGATGTGTAACTAGATGGTGAGTGAACACATTGGTTCAGCAGTGCCCATACCCACATTGTTCATAGTGTACATGGGAAACAAATAAAGTTGTGTGTATTGTAAGACAGTGTGAACAATATATAGTGTGCAAGTCCATGTGTATTGTACTTCCCGGGATAACCCCACTCAACCTGCGCCTCCCCCACCTAATTCCCAAGGGAAGTTTTCCCCTTCCCCTCCCAGCCCCTCAAACTCCACCAGGCCACCACGGTCAAGTTCACTACCTTCCACGCACCATACCCACCCAGCATGTCATATTCCACTCCTATTGTCTAGTCTAGCAGATGGATGCCAACCAGGAGGAAGCAAGCAGCCAGGGAAATGGCACGGCTGGCAATACTAGGAGAGGCAAGTGTCGGTCATGCTTACAGCTTCGTTGTCTCAACTCTAATGGTTTCCTCCGCAAACACGGTAGTTGCCCTGGTTCAGGATGTCCTCCTGTGGAAAGTGATGATCCAGAGCCACCTCAGGCACCTGAACCCACTCCAACAGATTTTATCTCATCAGACAATCTCTTGGAAGCAATTAAAGCAACAGGTACGAGGACACTCACACATATTCCCAAAGCAGCCCGTCCACACGCAGCTGGGAAACTTACAGACCTCCTGAAAAAAGTAAACGATGGTTCCACTATCTTAAATGCTCCACCAACCATCAAGGCATGGCACAACTTGCTACTTTTTGGCAATGTCTGCTTAGCTGTGCCGGAAAGAAGGGGAAAGAGGCTAGCCTCAATGATAATTAAATCCTTAAGAGATTTTCCTAGAGTTGATAACCTCATTCACCTTCCCCGTCAACACAAAAAAGGGAGAGGCAGAACCCCCACTCACTCTACTGACAGTGAAAAAGTCAGAGTCCAGGTGAGCAAGAAAATTGAAGAGGGCAACACAGTGGGGGCAATCAGAATTATTACCAGTGAAGATACAGTTGCTCCCAGGGATGCTGACACGGCTGAAGCACTTAGAGGAAAGCACCCTGCCAGGGAAACCAGTGGCACCAACAGTTCCAACACCTCTGTCCCCACTATGGAACCATTGATTGTGGAAGACTCAGACATTTACAAAGCAATAATGTCGTTCCCATCTGGCTCTGCTGGGGGTTACACTGGAATAAGGCCACAGCATTTAAAGGAAATGGTTAATCCAGTTATTGGGGAAATTGCAGAGACACTGCTTTCAGAGATCACAAGGTTCGTCAACAATTCCTTGGCTGGTCTGATTCCTGATGAAATTAGACCTTTCTTTTTTGGTGCAACACTTTGTGCACTTAAAAAGAAGGATGGAGGAATTCGGCCAATTGCAGTAGGCAACACGTTACGCCGCCTCGTATCCAAAGCTGCTGTCCGAAGTATTCGTGCACAGGCAGCCATGATGCTTCAACCAAACCAGCTTGGCTTTGGGGTCTCTCAAGGAAGTGAAGCAGCGGTTCATGCAACAAGGGCATATATCAACAACCTGCCTGAGGACAATGCAGTGGTAAAATTAGATTTCAAGAATGCGTTCAATCTCCTGAAAAGAGACGTGGTATTAGCAGCAGTACAAGAACATTTCCCTGGTCTCTTCCCTTTTGTTTCAGCTGGGTATAGCAAGGAATCAATGCTTCTCTTTGGAGAGCATGAAATCACATCATCGGAGGGTGTCCAACAAGGAGATCCTCTTGCACCATTTCTCTTCTGTATTGCAGTTAGGGAAATCACAGTCAGACTGACCAGCGAGCTAAACATCTGGTTCCTAGATGATGGCACACTAGCAGGTACAAAGGAGTCCCTCCTACATGACCTTACACAGGTAATGACACGGGGACAGGAAATGGGTCTCATCCTGAATCCATCCAAATGTGAAATCATCTCAGTCAGTCAACAAGTGATAAATGCAGTGAGATCAAAACTACCAGGAGCAGCAGTCATTGCCCCCACAAATAGTGTCTTGCTAGGAGCACCTCTGGGAAGCAATGCCATTGACACAATTCTCAGGAAGAAATTGGAAGAGTTAAGGAGAATGGAACAACGAATAGGCAATCTGGACACCCACGATGCCTTGTACCTTCTCACAAAGTGCTTGAGTCTGCCCAGGTTGACATATTTCCTAAGATGTGCACCTTCATATGATAACCCTATACTGCACGAATATGACAGTATTCTGAGGCAGATTTTTACGAAAGTACTTAACCTTACTCTAGAAGACGGGCAGTGGAACCAAGCTACACTTCCAGTCAGACTAGGAGGCATTGGTGTCCGCAAGTCATCACAGATTGCGTTACCTGCTTTTCTGTCCTCGTGTATTGCATCCAGAGAGCTTGTAGCAGCGATTCTCCCTGAACATCTTAGGGACAAGATTGGAGCCCAGGACCAAAAATTCATTGACGGAGCAATGATCTGGGATAATCTAACGGGCTCAGAAACCAGACCTGCTCCCCCCAACAACTACAAACAATCGCACTGGGATGGTCCAATAGTGGAAAATATAGCCTCAACGATGCTTCAGAGTGTGTCAGGGAAGGATAGAGCCCGCCTGCTGGCAGTGAGAGCCCCTCATGCTGGGGACTTTCTGTTGGCTGTTCCCAACTCCAGCCTTGGCACACGCCTCGACCCACAGACCATCCGCATCGGTGTTGCCCTTCGACTTGCCGCCCCTATTCTCGCCGAACACAGGTGTATTTGTGGCAGTGAAGCAGCAGACCGATTCGGGTACCATGGTCTTGTGTGCCGTAAATCCGAGGGAAAGATTGCAAGACATGAGGAGGTTAATAACATTATCAAGAGGAGCCTCACAACAGCTGGATGCCCAGCAGTAAGGGAGCCACCCCAACTATGCAGATCTGATGGCAGCCAGAAGCGTCCAGATGGTATCACCCTTCAAGCCTGGACAGATGGGAAGCAGGTGGTGTGGGACTATACATGTGCATCTACCTTGGCTGATACCTATCTCCAATACACCAGGGAGGAAGGAGGGGCAGCTGCCAGCTTTAGGGAGTCCCAAAAGTCTAGAAAATATGGAGAACTTGCCCATCATTATATGTTTGTTCCCATAGGCTCAGAGACCCTTGGCTCATGGGGAAAGAGTGCATCTAATTTCCTTAAGGAGCTGGGAAAAAGACTCATCAGGGTAACTAGGGATCCCAGGGCAGCTAGTTTTCTGTTCCAGCGGCTCAGTGCGGCTGTTCAAAGGGGTAATGCATGCTGCATTTTGGGCACACGCCCCAGCTCTGAGGAGCTGGATGAGATTTTCGCCTTATAATCGGTGATACACACGTAACAACATGTACCGTATATGCCACCTTTATATCAACAATGTATCTCTTAAATCTTCTGTACCATATTATGTAATAAAATATTCCTATTGGTAAAAAAAAATAGTTTAAAAGATGGGGTGGTAGGGGAAGTGGAATATTCAAATGGCTTCAGGAAGAAATCCAAATATTCTTCCTTGAAGCCTTTTTATCCACTTCTCCGAGGCTATGGGTCCCACAATTTACACCAGAGGTGGACCCCATCCTATATATAAAAAAAAATATATATATATATATATATATATATATATATATATATGGGTCCCACAATTTACACCAGAGGTGGACCTCATAAAAATATATATATATATATATATATATACATATATATATATATTATATATATATATATATATGTATGTACTCACCTCTTTGTACTCACCTATTTGTGGTTGCAGGGGTCGAGTCCTAGCTCCTGGCCCCGCCTCTTCACCGGTTGCTACTAGGCCCTCTCTCTCCCCGCTCCATGAGCTTTATCAAACCTCGTCTTAAAACTGTGTATGGTTCCTGCCTCCACTACGTCATTTTCTAGGCTATTCCACTGCCTTACAACTCTATGACTGAAGAAATACTTCCTACTATCTCTCTGACTCATTTGTGTCTTCAACTTCCAATTGTGGCCTCTTGTTTCTGTGTCCCCTCCCTGGAACATCCTGTCTTTGTCCACCTTGTCTATTCCACGCAGTATTTTATATGTCGTTATCATGTCTCCCCTGACCCTCCTGTCCTCCAGTGTGGTCAGGCCGATTTCCCTTAATCTTTCCTCATAGGACATTCCCCTTAGCTCTGGAACTAACCTTGTCGCAAACCTTTGTACTTTCTCTAGTTTCTTGACGTGCTTTATCAAGTGCGGGTTCCAAACAGGTGCTGCATACTCCAGTATGGGCCTGACATACACGGTGTACAGTGTCTTGAATGATTCCTTACTAAGGTATCGGAATGCTGTTCTCAGGTTTGCCAGGCGCCCATATGCTGCAGCAGTTATCTGATTGATGTGTGCTTCCGGAGACATGCTCGGTGTTATACTCACCCCAAGATCTTTCTCCTTGAGTGAGGTTTGCAGTCTTTGGCCACCTAGCCTATACTCTGTCTGTGGTCTTCTGTGCCCCTCCCCCATCTTCATGACTTTGCATTTGGCAGGATTAAATTCGAGAAGCCATTTGCTGGACCAGGTGTCCAGTCTGTCCAGGTCTCTTTGAAGTCCTGCCTGGTCCTCATCAGATTTAATTCTCCTCATTAACTTCACATCATCTGCAAACAGGGACACTTCTGAGTCTAACCCTTCCGTCATGTCGTTCACATATACCAAAAATAGCACTGGTCCTAGGACCGACCCCTGTGGGACCCCGCTCGTCACAGGTGCCCACTGTGATACATCATTACGTACCATGACTCGTTGTTGCCTCCCTGTCAGGTATTCTCTGATCCATTGCAGTGCCCTTCCTGTTATATGCGCCTGATGCTCTAGCTTCTGCACTAATCTCTTGTGAGGAACTGTGTCAAAGGCCTTCTTGCAGTCCAAGAAGATGCAATCAACCCACCCCTCTCTCTCTTGTCTTACTTCTGTTATTTTATCATAAAACTCCAGAAGGTTTGTGACACAGGATTTGCCTTCCGTGAATCCGTGCTGGTTGGCATTTATACTCCTGTTCCGTTCCAGGTGCTCCACCACTCTCCTCCTGATAATCTTCTCCATAATTTTGCATACTATACACGTCAATGACACAGGTCTATAGTTTAGTGCCTCTTTTCTGTCTCCTTTTTTAAAAATGGGAACTACATTTGCCGTCTTCCATACCTCAGGTAGTTGCCCAGTTTCCAGGGATGTGTTGAAGATTGTGGTAAGTGGCACGCACAACATATCTGCTCCCTCATACCTCGTCTTTAAGCTATGTATGGTTCCTGCCTCCACTACTTCGCTCGCCAGACTGTTCCACTTCCTGACCACTCTGTGACTGAAGAAATGCTTCCTAACATCCCTGTGGCTCATCTGAGTCTTCAACTTCCAAGAGTGACTCCTTGTTTCTGTGTCCCCTCTCTGGAACATCTTGTCTCTGTCCACCCTGTTTATTCCACGCAGTATTTTGTATGTCGTTATCATGTCTCCCCTATCCCTCCTGTCCTCCAGTATCGTCAGGCCGATTTCCCTCAACCTTTCTTCATAGGACATTTCCCTTAGCTCTGGAACTAACCTTGTCGCAAACCTTTGCACTTTCAGTAGTTTCTTAGCGTATAGGATCATGTGTGGGTTCCAAACAGGTGCTGCATACTCCAGTATGGGGCTGACGTACGCGGTGTACAGTGTCTTGAAAGATTCCTTACTTAGGTATCGGAATGCTATTCTCAGGTTTGTCAGGCGCCCATATGCTGCAGCAGTTATCTGGTAAATGTGTGCTTCCGAAGACGTGCTCGGTGTTATACTCACGCCAAGATCTTTCTCCTTGAGCGAGGTTTGCAGTCGTTGAGAACCTAGCCTATACTCTGTCTGCGGTTTTCTTAGCCCTTCTTCGATCTTCATGACTTTGCATTTGGCATGGCTGAATCTATCCAGCACTACTATAAAGCTATCCAGCACTACTATACAGCTATCCAGCACTACTATACAGCTATCCAGCACCGTAAACCATAGAAGCACTAAGGTAATATGTAATACTGAACCTACCTATAGTTATACTAAACAATGCTAAGTTATTAAGCCATACTTAACAATACTAAGATGGTATAAACCATTCTATAATGATAGTATACTATAATGGTGTTAAACATGGCTACAGATACTTTTTATTATTATTATCACATCGGCCGTTTCCCACCAAGGCAGGGTGACCCGAAAAAGAAAAACTTTCACTATCACTCACTCCATCACTGTCTTGCCAGAGGCGCGCTCACACTACAGTTATAAAACTGCAACATTAACACTCCTCCTTCAGAGTGCAGACTCTGTACTTCCCATCTCCAGGACTCAAGTCCGGTCTGCCGGTTTCCCTGAATACTTTCAGCTCCAGGGAGCGCGTCAGCACTCAGCTCCAGGGAGCGGGTCAGCACTCAGCTCCAGGGAGCGCGTCAGCACTCAGCTCCAGGGAGCGCGTCAGCACTCAGCTCCAGGGAGCGGGTCAGCACTCAGCTCCAGGGAGCGCGTCAGCACTCAGCTCCAGGGAGCGCGTCAGCACTCAGCTCCAGGGAGCGCGTCAGCACTCAGCTCCAGGGAGCGCGTCAGCACTCAGCTCCAGGGAGCGCGTCAGCACTCAGCTCCAGGGAGCGCGTCAGCACTCAGCTCCAGGGAGCGCGTCAGCACTCAGCTCCAGGGAGCGCGTCAGCACTCAGCTCCAGGGAGCGCGTCAGCACTCAGCTCCAGGGAGCGCGTCAGCACTCAGCTCCAGGGAGCGCGTCAGCACTCAGCTCCAGGGAGCGCGTCAGCACTCAGCTCCAGGGAGCGCGTCAGCACTCAGCTCCAGGGAGCGCGTCAGCACTCAGCTCCAGGGAGCGCGTCAGCACTCAGCTCCAGGGAGCGCGTCAGCACTCAGCTCCAGGGAGCGCGTCAGCACTCAGCTCCAGGGAGCGCGTCAGCACTCAGCTCCAGGGAGCGCGTCAGCACTCAGCTCCAGGGAGCGCGTCAGCACTCAGCCCCAGGGAGCGCGTCAGCACTCAGCCCCAGGGAGCGCGTCAGCACTCAGCTCCAGGGAGCGCGTCAGCACTCAGCTCCAGGGAGCGCGTCAGCACTCAGCTCCAGGGAGCGCGTCAGCACTCAGCTCCAGGGAGCGCGTCAGCACTCAGCTCCAGGGAGCGCGTCAGCACTCAGCTCCAGGGAGCGCGTCAGCACTCAGCTCCAGGGAGCGCGTCAACACTCAGCTCCAGGGAGTGCGTCAACACTCAGCTCCAGGGAGTGCGTCAACACTCAGCTCCAGGGAGTGCGTCAACACTCAGCTCCAGGGAGTGCGTCAGCACTCAGCTCCAGGGAGCGCGTCAACACTCAGCTCCAGGGAGTGCGTCAACACTCAGCTCCAGGGAGTGCGTCAACACTCAGCTCCAGGGAGTGCGTCAACACTCAGCTCCAGGGAGCGCGTCAGCACTCAGCTCCAGGGAGCGCGTCAACACTCAGCTCCAGGGAGTGCGTCAACACTCAGCTCCAGGGAGTGCGTCAACACTCAGCTCCAGGGAGAGTGTCAACACTCAGCTCCAGGGAGCGCGTCAGCACTCAGCTCCAGGGAGAGTGTCAGCACTCAGCTCCAGGGAGAGTGTCAACACTCAGCTCCAGGGAGAGTGTCAACACTTAGCTCCAAGGAGCGCGTCAGCACTCAGCTCCAGGGAGCGCGTCAACACTCAGCTCCAGGGAGTGCGTCAACACTCAGCTCCAGGGAGTGCGTCAACACTCAGCTCCAGGGAGAGTGTCAACACTCAGCTCCAGGGAGCGCGTCAGCACTCAGCTCCAGGGAGAGTGTCAGCACTCAGCTCCAGGGAGAGTGTCAACACTCAGCTCCAGGGAGTGTGTCAACACTCAGCTCCAGGGAGAGTGTCAGTGAATACTTGTCCAGCTTTGTGAACTCAACTATACTGGGATTATATGAACTTTGTTTCTAATTGTGTGTGACTACACAGTGATTTATGTGGCGCGTGTTTGACTGTATGGTATCTACACACACATGAAATGTGTGAACTATGTGGCGCGTGTTTGACTGTGTGGTATCTACACACACATGAAATGTGTGAACTATGTGGCGTGTGTTTGACTGTGTGGTATCTACACACACATGAACTGTGTGAACTATGTGGTGTGTGTTTGACTGTATGGTATCTACACACACATGAACTGTGTGAACTATGTGGTGTGTGTTTGACTGTATGGTATCTACACACACATGAACTGTGTGGACTATGTGGTGTGTGTTTGACTGTATGGTATCTACACACACATGAACTGTGTGGACTATGTGGTGTGTGTTTGACTGTATGGTATCTACACACACATGAACTGTGTGGACTATGTGGTGTGTGTTTGACTGTATGGTATCTACACACACATGAACTGTGTGGACTATGTAGTGTGTGTTTGACTGTATGGTATCTACACACACATGAACTATGTGGTGTGTGTTTGACTGTATGGTATCTACACACACATGAACTGTGTGAACTATGTGGTGTGTGTTTGACTGTATGGTATCTACACACACATGAACTGTGTGGACTATGTGGTGTGTGTTTGACTGTATGGTATCTACACACACATGAACTGTGTGGACTATGTGGTGTGTGTTTGACTGTATGGTATCTACACACACATGAACTGTGTGGACTATGTGGTGTGTGTTTGACTGTATGGTATCTACACACACATGAACTGTGTGAACTATGTGGTGTGTGTTTGACTGTATGGTATCTACACACACATGAACTGTGTGGACTATGTGGTGTGTGTTTGACTGTATGGTATCTACACACACATGAACTGTGTGGACTATGTGGTGTGTGTTTGACTGTATGGTATCTACACACACATGAACTGTGTGGACTATGTGGTGTGTGTTTGACTGTATGGTATCTACACACATGAACTGTGTGGACTATGTGGCGTGTGTTTAACTGTGTGGTATCTACACACACATGAACTGTGTGGACTATGTGGCGTGTGTTTGACTGTATGGTATCTACACACACATGAACTGTGTGGACTATGTGGCGTGTGTTTAACTGTGTGGTATCTACACACACATGAACTGTGTGGACTATGTGGTGTGTGTTTAACTGTGTGGTATCTACACACACATGAACTGTGTGCACTATGTGGTGTGTGTTTGACTGTATGGTATCTACACACACATGAACTGTGTGGACTATGTGGTGTGTGTTTGACTGTATGGTATCTACACACACATGAACTGTGTGAACTATGTGGTGTGTGTTTGACTGTATGGTATCTACACACACATGAACTGTGTGAACTATGTGGTGTGTGTTTGACTGTATGGTATCTACACACATGAACTGTGTGGACTATGTGGTGTGTGTTTGACTGTGTGGTATCTACACACACATGAACTGTGTGGACTATGTGGTGTGTGTTTGACTGTATGGTATCTACACACACATGAACTGTGTGAACTATGTGGTGTGTGTTTGACTGTATGGTATCTACACACACATGAACTGTGTGGACTATGTGGTGTGTGTTTGACTGTATGGTATCTACACACACATGAACTGTGTGGACTATGTGGTGTGTGTTTGACTGTATGGTATCTACACACACATGAACTGTGTGGACTATGTGGCGTGTGTTTAACTGTGTGGTATCTACACACACATGAACTGTGTGGACTATGTGGTGTGTGTTTGACTGTATGGTATCTACACACACATGAACTGTGTGGACTATGTGGTGTGTGTTTGACTGTATGGTATCTACACACATATGAAATGTGTGAACTATGTGGTGTGTGTTTGACTGTATGGTATCTACACACACATGAACTGAGTGGACTATGTGGCGTGTGTTTGACTGTATGGTATCTACACACACATGAACTGTGTGGACAATGTAGTGTTTGACTGTATGGTATCTACACACACATGAACTGTGTGGATTATGTGGTGTATGTTTGACTGTATGGTATGTACACACACATGAACTGTGTGAACTATGTGGTGTGTGTGACTGTATGGTATCTACACACACATGAACTGTGTGGATTATGTGGTGTATGTTTGACTGTATGGTATGTACACACACATGAACTGTGTGAACTATGTGGTGTGTGTTTGACTGCATGGCATCTACACACACATGAACTGTGTGGATTATGTGGTGTATGTTTGACTGTGTGGTATCTACACACACATGAACTGTGTGAACTATGTGGTGTGTGTGACTGTATGGTATCTACACACACATGAACTGTGTGGACTATGTGGCGTGTGTTTGACTGTATGGTATCTACACACACATGAACTGTGTGAACTATGTGGTGTGTGTTTGACTGTATGGTATCTACACACACATGAACTGTGTGGACTATGTGGTGTGTGTTTGACTGTATGGTATCTACACACACATGAACTGTGTGGACTATGTGGTGTGTGTTTGACTGTATGGTATCTACACACACATGAACTGTGTGGACTATGTGGTGTGTGTTTGACTGTATGGTATCTACACACACATGAACTGTGTGAACTATGTGGTGTGTGTTTGACTGTATGGTATCTACACACACATGAACTGTGTGGACTATGTGGTGTGTGTTTGACTGTATGGTATCTACACACACATGAACTGTGTGGACTATGTGGTGTGTGTTTGACTGTATGGTATCTACACACACATGAACTGTGTGAACTATGTGGTGTGTGTTTGACTGTATGGTATCTACACACACATGAACTGTGTGGACTATGTGGTGTGTGTTTGACTGTATGGTATCTACACACACATGAACTGTGTGAACTATGTGGTGTGTGTTTGACTGTATGGTATCTACACACACATGAACTGTGTGGACTATGTGGTGTGTGTTTGACTGTATGGTATCTACACACACATGAACTGTGTGGACTATGTGGTGTGTGTTTGACTGTATGGTATCTACACACACATGAACTGTGTGGACTATGTGGTGTGTGTTTGACTGTATGGTATCTACACACACATGAACTGTGTGGACTATGTGGTGTGTGTTTGACTGTATGGTATCTACACACACATGAACTGTGTTGACTATGTGGTGTGTGTTTGACTGTATGGTATCTACACACACATGAACTGTGTGAACTATGTGGTGTGTGTTTGACTGTATGGTATCTACACACACATGAACTGTGTGGACTATGTGGTGTGTGTTTGACTGTATGGTATCTACACACACATGAACTGTGTGGACTATGTGGTGTGTGTTTGACTGTATGGTATCTACACACACATGAACTGTGTGGACTATGTGGTGTGTGTTTGACTGTATGGTATCTACACACACATGAAC
Source organism: Cherax quadricarinatus (assembly GCF_038502225.1). Lineage (NCBI taxonomy): Eukaryota > Metazoa > Arthropoda > Malacostraca > Decapoda > Parastacidae > Cherax > Cherax quadricarinatus. Next base: position 3,857 of record NW_027200357.1, on the reverse strand, counting down.
TGTGTGGACTATGTGGTGTGTGTTTGACTGTATGGTATCTACACACACATGAACTGTGTGGACTATGTGGTGTGTGTTTGACTGTATGGTATCTACACACACATGAACTGTGTGAACTATGTGGTGTGTGTTTGACTGTATGGTATCTACACACACATGAACTGTGTGGACTATGTGGTGTGTGTTTGACTGTATGGTATCTACACACACATGAACTGTGTGGACTATGTGGTGTGTGTTTGACTGTATGGTATCTACACACACATGAACTGTGTGGACTATGTGGTGTGTGTTTGACTGTATGGTATCTACACACACATGAACTGTGTGAACTATGTGGTGTGTGTTTGACTGTATGGTATCTACACACACATGAACTGTGTGGACTATGTGGTGTGTGTTTGACTGTATGGTATCTACACACACATGAACTGTGTGAACTATGTGGTGTGTGTTTGACTGTATGGTATCTACACACACATGAACTGTGTGGACTATGTGGTGTGTGTTTGACTGTATGGTATCTACACACACATGAACTGTGTGAACTATGTGGTGTGTGTTTGACTGTATGGTATCTACACACACATGAACTGTGTGAACTATGTGGTGTGTGTTTGACTGTATGGTATCTACACACACATGAACTGTGTGGACTATGTGGTGTGTGTTTGACTGTATGGTATCTACACACACATGAACTGTGTGGACTATGTGGTGTGTGTTTGACTGTATGGTATCTACACACACATGAACTGTGTGGACTATGTGGTGTGTGTTTGACTGTATGGTATCTACACACACATGAACTGTGTGGACTATGTGGTGTGTGTTTGACTGTATGGTATCTACACACACATGAACTGTGTGAACTATGTGGTGTGTGTTTGACTGTATGGTATCTACACACACATGAACTGTGTGGACTATGTGGTGTGTGTTTGACTGTATGGTATCTACACACACATGAACTGTGTGAACTATGTGGTGTGTGTTTGACTGTATGGTATCTACACACACATGAACTGTGTGGACTGTGTGGTATCTACACACACATGAACTGTGTGAACTATGTGGTGTGTGTTTGACTGTATGGTATCTACACACACATGAACTGTGTGGACTATGTGGTGTGTGTTTGACTGTATGGTATCTACACACACATGAACTGTGTGAACTATGTGGTGTGTGTTTGACTGTATGGTATCTACACACACATGAACTGTGTGAACTATGTGGTGTGTGTTTGACTGTATGGTATCTACACACACATGAACTGTGTGGACTATGTGGTGTGTGTTTGACTGTATGGTATCTACACACACATGAACTGTGTGGACTATGTGGTGTGTGTTTGACTGTATGGTATCTACACACACATGAACTGTGTGAACTATGTGGTGTGTGTTTGACTGTATGGTATCTACACACACATGAACTGTGTGGACTATGTGGTGTGTGTTTGACTGTATGGTATCTACACACACATGAACTGTGTGGACTATGTGGTGTGTGTTTGACTGTATGGTATCTACACACACATGAACTGTGTGAACTATGTGGTGTGTGTTTGACTGTATGGTATCTACACACACATGAACTGTGTGGACTATGTGGTGTGTGTTTGACTGTATGGTATCTACACACACATGAACTGTGTGAACTATGTGGTGTGTGTTTGACTGTATGGTATCTACACACACATGAACTGTGTGGACTATGTGGTGTGTGTTTGACTGTATGGTATCTACACACACATGAACTGTGTGGACTATGTGGTGTGTGTTTGACTGTATGGTATCTACACACACATGAACTGTGTGGACTATGTGGTGTGTGTTTGACTGTATGGTATCTACACACACATGAACTGTGTGGACTATGTGGTGTGTGTTTGACTGTATGGTATCTACACACACATGAACAATGTGGTGTGTGTTTGACTGTATGGTATCTACACAGACATGAACTGTGTGAACTATGTGGTGTGTGTTTGACTGTATGGTATCTACACACACATGAACTGTGTGGACTATGTGGTGTGTGTTTGACTGTATGGTATCTACACACACATGAACTGTGTGGACTATGTGGTGTGTGTTTGACTGTATGGTATCTACACACACATGAACTGTGTGGACTATGTGGTGTGTGTTTGACTGTATGGTATCTACACACACATGAACTGTGTGGACTATGTGGTGTGTGTTTGACTGTATGGTATCTACACACACATGAACTGTGTGGACTATGTGGTGTGTGTTTGACTGTATGGTATCTACACACACATGAACTGTGTGAACTATGTGGTGTGTGTTTGACTGTATGGTATCTACACACACATGAACTGTGTGGACTATGTGGTGTGTGTTTGACTGTATGGTATCTACACACACATGAACTGTGTGGACTATGTGGTGTGTGTTTGACTGTATGGTATCTACACACACATGAACTGTGTGGACTATGTGGTGTGTGTTTGACTGTATGGTATCTACACACACATGAACTGTGTGAACTATGTGGTGTGTGTTTGACTGTATGGTATCTACACACACATGAACTGTGTGGATTGTCTGGTGTGTGTTTGACTGTATGGTATCTACACACACATGAACTGTGTGAACTATGTGGTGTGTGTTTGACTGTATGGTATCTACACACACATGAACTGTGTGGACTATGTGGTGTGTGTTTGACTGTATGGTATCTACACACACATGAACTGTGTGGACTATGTGGTGTGTGTTTGACTGTATGGTATCTACACACACATGAACTGTGTGGACTATGTGTAGTGTGCTAATTAGTTAAACACCTTGATTCAGTGAGAGTCTTGAGGATTTTGTGTCATGTAGATTGTATATGACTATTCCAGCGTTCAGCTCAATTTGATTATCTTACATTTCCTATGTACGTTGATAGACTTATGATCATTAATTATGAACATCAGTTATCTACAATTTGATAATTTCTGCTTCAGAATGAAAATATTTTCCAACATGTCTTCAATAAGGTTCATATTACAATTTATGCTTTACTAGATCCATAAATTGTTTTAAAACAGCTCTTGTGCTTAGTTACTTCAAGTCTGCGGGAAAGTCATCTTTAAAATTGCTATAGCTACTGAACCCATTTAAAACTGCTGTAGCTACTGAACCCATTTAAAACTGCTGTATCTACTGAACCCATTTAAAACTGCTGTAGCTACTGAACCCATTTAAAACTGCAGTAGCTACTGAACCCATTTAAAACTGCTGTATCTACTGAACCCATTTAAAACTGCTGTATCTACTGAACCCATTTAAAACTGCTGTAGCTACTGAACCCATTTAAAACTGCTGTAGCTACTGAACCCATTTAAAACTGCTGTAGCTACTGAACCCATTTAAAACTGCTGTAGCTACTGAACCCATTTAAAACTGCTGTAGCTACTGAACCCATTTAAAACTGTCATAAGCACTGAAGTATTGTTGCAGCAGTAAAATAATATCTGAGTTTTAGTGGCATCTCTAGATTCACATCACACTGTGTAAGTCTTGCTGTTGTCCCAGCCTTTATTTCTGGTACAGTTAACAACTGCTGGACTCAGTGTTTGTCTAAAACCTGTTGATTATACCAAGCAATGAATATGTTAAAACTGACAGAGTGATGAAAAAGATAAAATACATTTAATGACGAACTGGCAAACATTGAATAAATAACAGAAGCGAATTGTTACCCAAGACATTATGTTTATTGCCAGAGTTGCAAATGTACAGCAGAGCAATATATAAGTGAATAAAAACAGCAGTATCAGAAATATTAACCAGGTTCCATGATGGGCTGATGAAATACTTTTTTGTCAATAAGTCGAC
>NW_027200356.1:0-21475 GCF_038502225.1 Cherax quadricarinatus | reverse complement strand
CTTGTTGTTGCTCCACCCTTGTTGTTGCTCCACCCTTGTTGTTGCTCCACCCTTGCTGTTACTCCACCCTTGCTGTTACTCTACGCTTGTTGTTACTCAACCCTTGTTGTTACTCCACCCTTGTTGTTTCTCCACCCTTGTTACTCCACCCTTGTTGTTACTCCACCCTTGTTGTTACTCCACCCTTGTTGTTACTCCACCCTTCTTGTTACTCCACCCTTCTTGTTACTCCACCCTTCTTGTTACTCCACCCTTCTTGTTACTCCACCCTTCTTGTTACTCCACCCTTCTTGTTACTCCACCCTTCTTGTTGCTCCACCCTTGTCGTTGCTCCACCCTTGTTGTTACTCCACCCTTGTTGTTACTCCACCCTTGTTGTTGCTCCACCCTTGTTGTTGCTCCACCCTTGTTGTTGCTCCACCCTTGTTGTTGCTCCACCCTTGTTGTTGCTCCACCCTTGTTGTTGCTCCACCCTTGTTGTTACTCCACCCTTGTTGTTACTCCACCCTTGTTGTTACTCCACCCTTGTTGTTACTCCACCCTTGTTGTTGCTCCACCCTTGTTGTTGCTCCACCCTTGTTGTTACTCCACCCTTGTTGTTACTCTACCCTTGTTGTTGCTCCACCCTTGTTGTTGCTCCACCCTTGTTGTTGCTCCACCCTTGTTGTTGCTCCACCCTTGTTGTTGCTCCACCCTTGTTGTTGCTCCACCCATGTTGTTGCTCCACCCATGTTGTTACTCCACCCATGTTACTTCACCCATGTTGTTACTCCACCCATGTTCTTACTCCACCCATGTTCTTACTCCACCCGTGTTGTTACTCCACCTATGTTGTTACTCCACCTATGTTGTTACTCCACCTATGTTGTTACTCCACCCATGTTGTTACTCCACCCTTGTTGTTACTCCACCCATGTTGTTACTCCACCCTTGTTGTTACTCCACCTTTGTTGTTACTCCACCCATGTTGTTATTCACCCGTGTTGTTACTCCACTCGTGTTGTTACTCCACCCGTGTTGTTACTCCACCCGTGTTGTTACTCCACCCATGTTGTTACTCCACCCTTGTTGTTACTCCACCCTTGTTGTTACTCCACCCTTGTTGTTACTCCACCCTTGTTGTTACTCCACCCATGTTGTTACTCCACCCTTGTTGTTACTCCACCCATGTTGTCACTCCACCCATGTTGTTACTCCACCCATGTTGTCACTCCACCCATGTTGTCACTCCACCCATGTTGTCACTCCACCCATGTTGTCACTCCACCCATGTTGTCACTCCACCCATGTTGTCACTCCACCCATGTTGTCACTCCACCCATGTTGTCACTCCACCCATGTTGTCACTCCACCCATGTTGTCACTCCACCCATGTTGTCACTCCACCCATGTTGTCACTCCACCCATGTTGTCACTCCACCCATGTTGTCACTCCACCCATGTTGTCACACAACCCATGTTGTTACTCCACCCGTGTTTTTACTCTCTCAAATGTTACTCCATCAAGTGTTGCTATTCCATCAAATGTTGCTATTCCATCAGGTGTTGTTACTCCATCAGGTGTTGTTACTCCATCAGGTGTTGCTTCTACATCAGGTGTTGTTACTACATCAGGTGTTGTTAGTCCATCAGATGTTGTTAGTCCATCAGGTGTTGTTACTACATCAGGTGTTGTTATATTACAACACCAAAAACAACTGGTGGGAGCTCCATTGTTGGTGCTAGGGAGGATAGAAGTAAGACAGGGAAACATGCACCAACAGGGAATACAGTCACAGAAACCCAAGGCAAACGGAAACCAAGCCTGTGCACATACTATGCACTCGGTATCTGCTGGCATGGGAAATCTGGAAAAACAGATGGGACGTGCAACTATGACCACCCTAGAAAATGCCATGCCCATATGACAACAGGAAAATGCAAACTCCCTTCCTGTAAGCTTTTTCACCCTGAACTGTGTACCTCTTCAGTACAGGAAAGACTGTGCTATAACTTAAATTGCCAGGCATACCATCTAAAGGGGACAAAAAGACACAAAACATCCAGGCCATGGGAAAACCTGGGTAGCCACAGCCACTCAAGAGGGAGAGGTTTTTTAGTGCCAGGAAGGAAAAAAAACTGGCAGGAAATGGCAGAAATCGTACACCAAATCCAGTCATTCCTGGAGTGGAACCACAGTCGATGGCCTCCACTCCAAACCAACAGATACAGATACTAATGCCGGAAAAAAAAATTCCCCCCCAGTACCAACAATACCACCAGTCCGATAACATTCTTCTTTGCAAATATACAGGGTCTAAAGCCAGCAACAAACAACAAAATACCTTTCATCCGTGGACTGCTTGCAGAGGCAAAGGCAATGTTCGCGGCTTTCACTGAGACCCACATAAAGGATCACTTGGACAACGAAATATGGATCCCAGGTTACAACCTATACAGATGTGACAGAGTGAACAGGTAAAAGGGGGGGGGGGGTTGGCCTGTACATTGCAGAGTCACTTGTTTGCACAGAACTGCTAAATGCCTCAAATGATGTAGTGGAAGTTTTAGCAGTAAAGGTCGAGAACCAAAACCTAGTCATTGTGGTAGTCTACAAGCCTCCGGATGCAACATCCCAGCAATTCCAGGAACAGCTGTTAAAAATTGACCACTGTCTGGAAAACCTTCCAGCTCCTGCACCCAACATCTTGCTCCTGGGGGATTTCAACTTAAGGCACCTAAAAGGGAGGAATATAGCAAATAATATTGTTGCAGTAATAACACCAGGAGGCAGCTCTGATGAAAACTCACACTCACGCGAGCTTTTAAATCTCTGCACAAAATTCAATTTAAACCAGCAAATAATAGAGCCTACTAGACTGGAGAATACACTAGACCTCAAAATCACTAACAATGATGATCTGATAAGAAATGTCACCATATCAAAAACAATATACTCAGATCACAACATAATTGAGGTTCAGTCATGTATGCGCGGAGCCCCAGACCGACATAATGAGATTAGTCACGAGGGAGCATTCACCAAATTCAACTTCAATAACAAAAACATAAAGTGGGACCAAGTAAACCAAGTCCTAACCGATATAAGCTGGGAAGATATACTAAGCAACACAGACCCCAACTTATGCCTAGAACAGATTAACTCGGTGGCACTCGATGTATGCACAAGGCTTATTCCTCTAAGAAAAAGGAGGAGTAGATGTAAAACAGAAAGAGACAGGCGCTCCCTTTACAGGCGACGGAAAAGAATAACAGAGCGGCTAAAAGAGGTCAATATATCTGAAATGCGTAGGGAGACACTGGTCAGAGAAATAGCAAGCATCGAACTTAAGCTAAAAGAATCCTTTAGGAGTCAGGAATCGCGGGAAGAACTAAAAGCCATAAATGAAATCGAAAAAAACCCAAAGTATTTCTTCTCCTATGCCAAATCAAAATCGAGAACAACGTCCAGTATTGGGCCCCTACTTAAACAAGATGGGTCCTACACAGATGACAACAAGGAAATGAGTGAGCTACTCAAGTCCCAATATGACTCAGTTTTTAGCAAGCCGCTAACCAGACTGAGAGTCGAAGATCAAAATGAATTTTTTATGAGAGAGCCACAAAATTTGATTAACACAAGCCTATCCGATGTTATCCTGACGCCAAATGACTTCGAACAGGCGATAAATGACATGCCCATGCACTCTGCCCCAGGGCCAGACTCATGGAACTCTGTGTTCATCAAGAACTGCAAGAAGTCCCTATCACGAGCCTTTTCCATCCTATGGAGAGGGAGCATGGACACGGGGGTCGTCCCACAGTTACTAAAAACAACAGACATAGCCCCACTCCACAAAGGGGGCAGTAAAGCAACAGCAAAGAACTACAGACCAATAGCACTAACATCCCATATCATAAAAATCTTTGAAAGGGTCCTAAGAAGCAAGATCACCACCCATCTAGAAACCCATCAGTTACACAACCCAGGGCAACATGGGTTTAGAACAGGTCGCTCCTGTCTGTCTCAACTATTGGATCACTACGACAAGGTCCTAAATGCACTAGAAGACAAAAAGAATGCAGATGTAATATATACAGACTTTGCAAAAGCCTTCGACAAGTGTGACCATGGCGTAATAGCGCACAAAATGCGTGCTAAAGGAATAACAGGAAAAGTCGGTCGATGGATCTATAATTTCCTCACTAACAGAACACAGAGAGTAGTCGTCAACAGAGTAAAGTCCGAGGCAGCTACGGTGAAAAGCTCTGTTCCACAAGGCACAGTACTCGCTCCCATCTTGTTCCTCATCCTCATATCCGACATAGACAAGGATGTCAGCCACAGCACCGTGTCTTCCTTTGCAGATGACACCCGAATCTGCATGACAGTGTCTTCCATTGCAGACACTGCAAGGCTCCAGGCGGACATCAACCAAATCTTTCAGTGGGCTGCAGAAAACAATATGAAGTTCAACGATGAGAAATTTCAATTACTCAGATATGGTAAACATGAGGAAATTAAATCTTCATCAGAGTACAAAACAAATTCTGGCCACAAAATAGAGCGAAACACCAACGTCAAAGACCTGGGAGTGATCATGTCGGAGGATCTCACCTTCAAGGACCATAACATTGTATCAATCGCATCTGCTAGAAAAATGACAGGATGGATAATGAGAACCTTCAAAACTAGGGAGGCCAAGCCCATGATGACACTCTTCAGGTCACTTGTTCTATCTAGGCTGGAATATTGCTGCACACTAACAGCACCTTTCAAGGCAGGTGAAATTGCCGACCTAGAAAATGTACAGAGAACTTTCACGGCACGCATAACGGAGATAAAACACCTCAATTATTGGGAGCGCTTGAGGTTCCTAAACCTGTATTCCCTGGAACGCAGGAGGGAGAGATACATGATTATATACACCTGGAAAATCCTAGAGGGACTAGTACCGAACTTGCACACGAAAATCACTCACTACGAAAGCAAAAGACTTGGCAGACGATGCAACATCCCCCCAATGAAAAGCAGGGGTGTCACTAGCACGTTAAGAGACCATACAATAAGTGTCAGGGGCCCGAGACTGTTCAACTACCTCCCAGCACACATAAGGGGGATTACCAACAGACCCCTGGCAGTCTTCAAGCTGGCACTGGACAAGCACCTAAAGTCAGTTCCGGATCAGCCGGGCTGTGGCTCGTACGTTGGTTTGCGTGCAGCCAGCAGCAACAGCCTGGTTGATCAGGCTCTGATCCACCAGGAGGCCTGGTCACAGACCGGGCCGCGGGGGCGTTGACCCCCGGAACTCTCTCCAGGTAAACTCCAGGTGTTGTAACTATCGGTTGATCTGTGTTAATATATCCCCATAAATATGTTTATGTTGTATTAAGGCGCAGCTTAAAAAACACCTGTTTCGTTTTTTTGTGTAAATCGGGTCCAATTAATTTAAATATTTTTTTGTAAACACCGAATTTTTATTTCAGACTTGTCATTTGAACAATATTTCTATCAATGACTACAAGTCTCTTCAAATATCTTTTTCAAAAGATATCAACACAAAAATATTAAAATTTTTGTCCAAATCCCATGAAAAGCGTGGATAGAAATATATATATCAGGGAAACTACTGATATTTTTATTTTGTTGTGCAGATGCTGAGTGCAGTGTCATCGTTCGTGGTGGTATTAGTGCAGTTTAACCAGGAAGAACAACCAGTCACCAGCCACACCTCTTGTCCTCAGTAGTAGAGCAAGTGACACCAGCCACACCTCTTCTCCTCAGTAGTAGAGCAAGTGACACCAGCCACACCTCTTCTCCTCAGTAGTAGAGCAAGTGACACCAGCCACACCTCTTCTCCTCAGTAGTAGAGCAAGTGACACCAGCCACACCTCTTCTCCCTAGTAGTAGAGCAAGTGGCACCAGACACACCTCTTCTCCTCAGTAGTAGAGCAAGTGGCACCAGACACACCTCTTCTCCTCAGTAGTAGAGCAAGTGACACCAGCCACACCTCTTCTCCCCAGTAGCAGAGCAAGTGACACCAGCCACACCTCTTCTCCCCAGTAGCAGAGCAAGTGACACCAGCCACACCTCTTCTCCTCAGTAGTAGAGCAAGTGACACCAGACACACCTCTTCTCCTCAGTAGTAGAGCAAGTGACACCAGCCACACCTCTTCTCCCTAGTAGTAGAGCAAGTGGCACCAGACACACCTCTTCTCCTCAGTAGTAGAGCAAGTGACCCCAGCCACACCTCTTCTTCTCAGTAGTAGAGCAAGTGACACCAGCCACACCTCTTCTCCGCAGTAGCAGAGCAAGTGACACCAGCCACACCTCTTCTCCCCAGTAGCAGAGCAAGTGACACCAGCCACACCTCTTCTCCTCAGTAGTAGAGCAAGTGACACCAGACACACCTCTTCTCCTCAGTAGTAGAGCAAGTGACACCAGCCACACCTCTTCTCCCTAGTAGTAGAGCAAGTGGCACCAGACACACCTCTTCTCCTCAGTAGTAGAGCAAGTGACCCCAGCCACACCTCTTCTTCTCAGTAGTAGAGCAAGTGACACCAGCCACACCTCTTCTCCTCAGTAGCAGAGCAAGTGACACCAGCCACACCTCTTCTCCTCAGTAGCAGAGCAACTGACACCAGCCACACCTCTTCTCCTCAGTAGTAGAGCAAGTGACACCAGACACACCTCTTCTCCTCAGTAGTAGAGCAAGTGACACCAGACACACCTCTTCTCCTCAGTAGCAGAGCAAGTGACACCAGACACACCTCTTCTCCTCAGTAGTAGAGCAAGTGACACCAGACACACCTCTTCTCCTCAGTAGTAGAGCAAGTGACACCAGACACACGTCTTCTCCTCAGTAGTAAAGCAAGTGAAACGAGACACTCGCCTTCTCCTCAGTAATAGAGCAAGTGACACCAGACACACGCCTTCTCCTCAGTATTAGAGCAAGTGACACCAGACGCACCTCTTCTCCTCAGTAGTAGAGGAAGTGACACCAGACACACGTCTTCTCAGTAGTAAAGCAAGTGAAACCAGACACACATGTGCACCTCCGTTCATGTACAAGTGGATACCAAAGACAACTTTACAACAACATCGTAGTGCAGATCGAGACCAGTAACACCTTCCCTCCTACACAGGAAACACCATAATTACATATCGTGTACACACAATACAGAGTGCCCACAAAAACACTCCCTGATTTCAAACAGGTATAACATGTAATTTTATTAGAATAATCTTTCACAGTTAGTAGCTTCAGATGCAGAATTTCATTCAGTTTCATGTGGTATAGGGTAGCATTAAAGGCACTCAATGTGCGCCCCTCTGGTTGCTCGACAAACATCGATGCGATAGTCCAGTTCGGTCCAGCTGACGCTCTGCAGCATATCTGGCGTTATGCGAATTGCTTCATTCATCGAAATTTTCAGCTCCTCCAGGGTTGCTGGTAGTGGTGGTACGTAAACTGTGCTCTTCACGTACCCTCAGAGAAAGAAGTCACAAACAGTTAGGTCCGGTGACCTCTGCAGGTGGCCTTCTAGGTCACCAGACCTAACTGTTTGTGACTGCTTTCTTTGGGGGTACGTGAAGAGCACAGTTTACGTACCACCACTACCAGCAACCCTGGAGGAGCTGAAAATTTCGATCACTGAAGTAGTTCGCATGATAACACCAGATATGCTGCAGAGCATCTGGATCGAACTGGACTATCGTTTCAATATTTGCCGAGCAACCAGAGGGGTGCACATTGAGTGCCTTAAATGCTACCCTATACCACATGAAGCTGAATGAAATCTTGCATCTGGAACTACTAACTGTGAAAGATTATTACAATAAACTTACATGTTATACCTGTTTGAAATCAGAGAGTTTTTGTGGTCACCCCCTGTGTTATATAATAAAATCTTCGCCAAAAATGAAACTCGCTGAACATGCAAATATTAACTTGTTTGCTGAATTATATCATTGGGATGCAGTGTTTTAATCAATTTAAGGTTAGGAAACTGTCAGCTGAATTATATCCTTATTATGCAATGTTTTAATTATTCAAGAGTAATTATTGCATTAATTAAGAATATTTTTGTCAAATTTATGTTTATCTGTCTGCTTGGATCAAGAATCGGTTTACAATACTTAGGTTATACCAACATTTTTTTGTTCCATCAATGTGTCACCGCCTCAGTTTAAATACAGTGCATCAACTTATTTATTATAATTGTAATTTTAAATATTTAAGAAGCACTTTGTAAATAAAAATTAAATGTGAACAAAGAGTGATGATCTATGTGAACCTTTGGTTCAGTAACAATAGTTGACATTACTGGTTCTTGGCGTCATATAAGATATTCTTTCTAGCTCATTCAACTTATTTTACACCATTAATCTGAAGAATGTCTTGTTTATATTCACCATTACTATTTAACATCATGTTAAAGACACTTCAGTACACACTTACGACATTGTACTTATGAGTTCTTTTTAAGTTGTGACTTGTTTCAGAGACTCTCAACAAAGTGCCAAGCTCAGAGATCTTCCCTTATATAATGGTCAACGTTCTTGTTCACGACTCTTTAACCTTCTCCGATTTCTGTTTGTATGGGTCGAGATTAAGCTTCTGATCTAACCTTCTAGATTAACTTGATCGACAACACTGATGTATACCTCCTGGGCCTTTCTTATTTACTTTTGATTATTAACAATAGACTCTCTCTTTCGCGTGTGTCTTTTTGTCTTGCATTGTAAGTTTTTTTTTTTATACTTTGTAACACTAATTCTTTCTTTGCCCTCCAGTTATCTTTCTATGCCACTTCTCATAAAATTTCTTGCAAATTCATATTTATCCTTCACATATCCCGTTTTCTGTTATTCATATTCACCATTTATCATTTCCTCTTTATCTAGGGTATGAGAGGTGCAGTCAAGGGTGACTGAGACAACTAACATTTTCTGTCAAAGGTTCCTTATTTTAGTGCTAAGTGAAGTGCTTTGATAATTTCGCTCAGAGCTTTCTTAGTACCACATGAATGTTGCTCCAATTGGTTCCCCGTAAGTAATTTCAGTTATGTTGTATTAATTTTGAATGTTAACCAGATAATTTCACTGTTGTTCATCTACCCTCTCATCTACTACTCTTGTTTTTTCCTGAACATATTAACTCAGAAAATTGTTCATCACTGTGGAGAAATTTTCTCCAGGAGGGGGTATCAGCCCCCCTTCAGCCCCTTTCAGCCCTTACAGCCCTGAGGGGCCCAGCCCTCTCAGAAGGGGCAAGCATCTTGTTTACTGCTATATCAAGTAATTGATCCCAGATGCAGTACGAGTATGTGACGTGGCTGCGGCGCCTTGCAAGAGTCCGGTGTTGCAAATAGTTTAGTTTAAAGAGACAGTCTACCTCTTATCTTAGCAGGACAATTAAGGAAAATCCTGCTCCCATTTCATTATCATGGTAAACATAGTGTACATTGATGTCTATGCTTAAGACACCAAGAATCAAGCATTTTGATCTGCTTCATAGCGGAAGTTAGGCAAGGAAGCGAGAAATACTAGGTCAGCTTTTCCTTTATGTACTAGAGGCATTGCAGTGGCGTAGGAAGCTGTGAGGTGGGATTAACTTTGACCCTACTGGTACTCACACTGACGCCGGAATAACCCACAAAGAACACTGATTCGTGCATTAGTGTGAATAAAGTGTCTGAAAAAACACAATAAACACTTACAGTGAAGTGTGATCAGCTTCTTTAGTAAACAGATTGTGAATAAATGAGCAAATCTTCATGAATAGTGTAACAATAATGTTGTGATCCAACAGAGTATAGTGCGACATTTTTCAAGGAACACTATTCTTCATTAAAGTCAACAAATATCCGGGTGAAACTACGGGTCAGCTACAAATACCCAGGTACATATAATGATCGTAACATTGATAGGTCAGCTGCACAACGGATATCATGTTATGTTGAATAAACTACCAATACTCGGTAAATTACAGGCCATTGAGCCTACAAAACCCGTTGAGAAGTGGCTAAGACAGCTTCTCAAGACCTCGCCTGCAGGGGCGGCTGTGTGGGCAAAAGCTGTCTTATCAAGCTAAGTTCCCCCTATATTTAATCTTTAACTTTAGCTGGTAAACCATTTTTCAACAATCACTGTTTTCATAAATTTTGCATTGAACCTAAGTTTTACTTCCTGGGGATCCAATTTTCCCTTTCACTTTTAACTGTCTTAGAATCAGGAGTTAAGCTTATCTACTTCTTGCTCATTCTGCCACTGTTTCCAATATGTTAATAATTTTCTTCTTATTTTCATTATTCTCTTTCCGTCCTATTCTTTGGATAATTATAACATTACATCCACTATATCAGGTACTTTAATATCTCAGGACATTTATATACCTGATATATAGTCCTTGAAATCTCTTTTTTCCAGATTTCAGAGCTCCTGAAATCTCCAGTGATTTCTGACCTCCTTTATTTTCTCTTTCCTTTTTTACATTTTGGTAGCAGTGAGTTATTATCAATGATATTTTCGTCTCTGTAACAGCTTCACTGTCTGGATTTTTCTCTTTTTGTCTTTTATTATTTCCCATTAGTTGGTAACTTCATATACATTTAAGTATTACACTCAGATTTTTCTTCCTACTGTTATCAGGAAACACTGTTATCTGGGAACAGTTTTCTTGCCTGATCTCTGGCATCAATAGATAATCAATCTCTGTGGAGAGTTGAATTCATTCCCCCATTGCGATTTATCTTGTCTTTATTAGGTGTTCTGTCAGCTGCTGCTTCCTTCTCCTTTCCAATGTTTCTTATCCAAACATTCATTCCTTCTCCAACTGACTTTCTTTGACTAAGATAACGTTAAATTTGTGAGATTCATATTCAAATTTTATATTCATCTGATTAACAGGTTTCTTGTTTAAGGTCCTCTTAACAGAATTTGTAATGCCAGTCTCTTTTCTAATACATATTTTCCTGTGCTTAAAAATATTGATTTAGTTTTTTCTCTCATGATGCTCACATTTCTTCCCTCGTAATTTAATCTTGTGTTCTCTTTCCTCCTTCATGCTGAAAATTATTTATAAGTTATGTGCCTCAAATACCTCTTCATCTTGTTGCATTATTGTTGTTCACTCTACTTGTATTTCTTCAGTTATTTTCCATTTATATTTCCTTTTCCATTTAGTCATATTACACAAACATTGCTTTCCAGTGTCTGATCTACCTTTATCTGATTCATTTCATTCTTCCCTTTTCCCTGTTTGTTTTCCTCATTTGCGCACATTCTCATCTATTTTTGCTTACCTATTTGTTGTTTCAGACGAAGACTCACAGTTTCTGGCCGCTGCTTCTTAACATGATGCCAGAAACATTAACTCCCTCTTATCCCATTGGGTCCCATCGTATCTATTCTGAAAAATATGAATATAGCTCGTCACAACTACAGCTTCGTTCAGTTCATTACACTTACTGATCTTGAGGGCAAAGAAATACTTCCAGATTTCACTTTGATTCCTCTGTTTTCTTATAACTTCCACCTGGGCTCTTGTATGCTCTTTCCCTCCAATTGAACAATTTTTCGCTGTCCACTCAGATATTTACTCTTAGTAATGTGTATATTGTTTCCATACTTCCCTTGTTCTTCTGTTCTGTAATGTTGCCATGTTCAGTTAACTTAGCCTGTCCTCTTAACCTATTCACCTTAGCTCAGAAACAAATTTGGTTTTATACTTCTGCACTTTCTTGTGATTCTTAATATTTTCTTTGAGGAGTAGAACCCAAGCTGGAACTTCAAGATTTTTCCCTACTCATTATTAAGATTCTTGACGCTTCTCCAAGAAATACAAACGAGGATGTGCCGTAGAGGTTATTCGTTTGATTTCTGCCTCTGAATATATTTTAAACACTATGCTCTTTCTACTTTAATAAAACTTGCAACATTTGTTCTCTTGAATCAATGCCTTCATTCTTGTACACTTGACCTTTCATACCCAGGCAGTTGCTGGTAGTATGAATTCAGGTAGTCACTTGTTTGACCAATATTGCAGTTTGTTCAGGTTCGTTTGTAGCCATTCCATATTATTATCGCTTTTAATAATTTATATCTTCTACAAACATGGAAATATCTAACTATTTCCTCTTGTATGTTATGCACATATAAAAAAAGCAAGAGAGATTATAACTCATGCTTTTGTAAATCCCCACATATTATGCTTTCTCTTCTTGTCATTGCTTCTTGGACACTCACTTTTCTCTAATT
Organism: Cherax quadricarinatus; assembly: GCF_038502225.1. Lineage (NCBI taxonomy): Eukaryota > Metazoa > Arthropoda > Malacostraca > Decapoda > Parastacidae > Cherax > Cherax quadricarinatus. Next base: position 9,233 of record NW_027200356.1, on the reverse strand, counting down.
ACTATCATAAACTCTTGGATCCTCTGTAACCTATTATTATATTACTTTATTACTTGCCATTTTTCAAGATTTTGTATCAGTTCAGCCTGACGGTACAATATCAAATACATTATTGTGCTCAGATTCATAGGTTGTCACTCATATTCATCGGAAATAAGTATATACTTCACATGCTGGATCAGAAAGCTCAACATTAATAATACTTCAATAAGTTTTACTGGTTATGTCTGATTGTTCAATGGGTTTCCAGTTTTCCCAAGCAGTCACCTTGTGTTTGGAATCTTCTAGTTCAGTACTAGACCTTAAACTCTTTCTTTCCCTCTCAGTCACAGCTTCAATGTGTAAATCATTGCCCAGTTAATCTGATCATACTCCTCCCTTACTGCTCTGTTGTTTGTTGGTGGAGTATATGTAGGTAGTGTGTAAGAGGCAGAGAACTAGTGAGTTCGTTGGTGGAGTATATGTAGGTAGTGTGTACGGGGGAGAGAGAGGACTAGTGAGTTTGTTGATGGAGTATATGTATGTAGTGTGTACGGGGCAGAGATTTTTCCTGAGTGATTTTTCCTGAGTGAGGGAGAGACAGAGAGAAACAGGGTGTTTTAACAGAGTGAGGAACTATCAAAGTGGTCGGAAGCTCCAGTTCCTCGGATCAAGATCCAACATACCTCTCTCCCCATATCGCCCATGACCAACTTCTTGGATAACGAACCCCTCACTCCTACAACCAATTCTTCTCCACCTTTTCTTCCTCTTAACTCTCTAAACACACACAAGACAGCGTTACATCTTAGATCAAGAAAAAACTCCAGCCTCCACTCCCAGCATCTATGATCATGCTCCATTTCCTCGGATCAACACTATACATAATTCCTTCCCAAATACGAAGACCACTGACTATCCTAATCACACCCCTGCTCCAATTCCATACAACAAGAACCCTCTCCTCCAACCCACCTCTATCACCTGCCCTTCCTTCTGTGACCAAATACCTACCTATCTTGCTCAGCATTACACAATACCTCTGTGGTTTGCCAGACATGTTAAGAGGTTGGTTTTCCTCACAGCTTCAAAGTCACCCTTATGTCACCTTTCATAACATTTAAAGTAATTCTTAAAATTTTCACCTCACAACATAGGAGAGTTCAAAACTTCTCAAGAACAGATAAAAACAGGCAATAAACTTTTAATTTTGTAAAAACAATGCACAGGCGAGCAAAGTATATACAATACGTACTATAATACACAGAATTTTATTAAAAATATATTTATTATCAAGGTATGCGGTGACCTCCACTTCAGAACAACAGATATTAATGCCAGCAAACAAATCTCCTTAAAATTCATCTATATAAAGATATTTATGTTTGCAAACATGCTGGGTCTGAAGCCATCAAAAAGCAAGAAAATACCTTACATCAAGTGACTGTCCTTGGAGTCAAATGCAAAGTTTGTGGCTCTCACAGAGACCCACACAAAAGATTAATTTGACACGAAATAGGGATCCCAGGATAGAACCTATTCAGATGTGACAGACTAAACAGACAACAAGGGACAGAGGGGAAGGGGAATTTGCCTGTACATCAAAGAGTCAGTCATTTGCTCAGAACTACAAAACGCCTCAAATAATGTAGTTGAAGTTCTTGGCAGTAAATATCGAAAACCAAAACCTTGTTATTACGGTTGTATACAAGCCTCTGGATGAAGCTTCACAGCAATTTCAGGAGCAGCTTTTGAAAATTGACCACTGTCTGGAAAGTCTGCTAAATCCTGCCTCAAATATCTTGCTACTATGGGATTTCAACTTTAGATATCTAAAACGGAGGAGTGTAGCAAATACTATTTTAGCAGAGATCACCCCAGGAGGCAGCTCAGATGAAAACTCACACACACACGAACTATTAAGTCTCTGCCTCAGCAAATAATAGAGCATACAAGACTAAAAAATACACTGAACCTCATCTTCACAACGCAGATCTGATATGTAATATAACAGTATCAAAGACAATACACTCAGATCACTACAAAACAGAGGTACAGACACGAATGATTAGTTATGCGGGTGCCTTCACAAAATTCAATAGCCAAAACTTACACTGGGAACAAGTAAATCATGTCCTAAATGATATAAACTGGGAAGATTAATTAACATCAGGGATCCGAACCTTTGCCTAGAAAAAATAACTCTGTGGCACTTGGGGTCTGCTCAAGGCACATTCCATTAAGAAAAAGAAAGAGAGGGAGTATTCTAGAAAGAGAGAGACGCTCCCTATATAAGCGAAGGCAAAAAAAACACAGAGCTGCTGAGAAGGGAAAATATATCTGTAATACAAAGGAGGCACTGGTCAGAGAAATAGCAAATATCGAACTTAAGCTTAAGGATTCTTACAGAGAGAAGAATCTCAGGAAGAACTGTAGGTCATAAAGGAAAATGAAAAAAAAAAACATACTTCTTCTTTTATGCGATATCTAATATTGGACCCTTGCTTAGGCGAGATGGGACCTACACAGATGACAGCAAAGAAATGAGTGAGATACTAAAGTCTCAAAGGGACTCAAAATTAGGTCATCTCAAAAGTCACTGATATTATGCTACACAAAACAAGACTTTCAAAAGGCAATAAATGTCATGCTCATGCACTCTGCCTGGACTCACGGAACTCCGTTTTCATCAAGAACTGCAAGAAACCCCTGTCATGCGCCTTCAGCATTCTAAGGAGAGGGAGCATGGACACAGGGGTCATCCCACACTCGTTAAAAACAACAGATATAACCCCACTCTACAAAGGTGGCAGTAAAACAATTGCAAAAATGTACAAACCGTCGATAGCACTAACATCCCATTTCATGAAAATCCTTGAAATGGTTCTAAGAAACAGGATCGCCAACCACCAAGATACCCATCAGTTCCACAACCCAGGGCAACAGGGGTTTAGAGCAGGTTGCACCTGCTTGTTCCAGCTACTGGACCACTATGACAAGGTCTAGGATGATATAGAGGATAATCAAAATGGAGAAGTAGTATACACAGAATTTGCTAAAGCTTTCAATAAGTGCAACGACGGTGTAATAACACGCAAAATGCGGGAAAAAGGAATAACAGGAAAAGTTGGTAGATGGATCTATAATTTCCTAACAAATAGAACACAAAGAGTAATAGTAAACAGATTAAAGTCTGAGGCAGTTATGGTGAAAAGCTCTGTTCCATAATGCACAGTACTCGCTCCATCCTATTCCTATTCCTCATTTATGACAAAGACAGAGACGTAAGCCATAGCTTCGTGTTTTCCTTTGCAGATGGCACCCGAATTGACATGACAGTGTCCTCCATCCAAGACACTGCATGACTCCAAGCGGACATAAACCAAATCTTCAAATGGGCTTCTCAAAACAGTATGAAGTTCAATGAAGATCAATTTTATTGAGGAAATTAAATCTATATCAGGGTATACAAAAAACTTCCAACTATTCAATAGAGCGATAAAAAAATGTGAAGGACCTGGGAGTGATAATGTCAGAGGATCTCACCTTCAAAGATCACAACAATGTATTTACCACATCTGCTAGAAAATGATAGGATAGATAATGACAACCTTCAAAACTAGGGACGACAATGCCCATGATGATTCTCTTCAAATCGTTTGTTCTTTCTATACTGGAATACTGCTGTGCACTAACTTCCTCCTTCAAGGCAAGCGAAATTCCTGACCTGCAGAGTGCACACAGAACCTTCATGGCACACATAAGAATGATAAAGCTAAATTACTCGGAATGGTTGAAGTGCATTGATTTGTATTTCCTGGAATGCAGGCGAGAAAGACATGATAATACACACTTGGAAAATCCTAGAGGGCTGGTACCAAACTTGGACACGGAAATCGCTCCCTATGAAAGTAAAAAACTAGGCAGGAGATGTAATTTTCCCCCAATGAAAAGCAGTGGCTCTACGAGTAAACTCAGAGAAAATACAATAAGTGTCAGGGGCCCAAGATTGTTCAACTGCTTTTCATCATACATAAAGGGGATTACCAATAAACCCCTGGTAGTCTTCAAGAAGGCGCTGGACAGGCACATAGTCAGTACCTGACCTGCCGGGCTGTGGTTCGTACATCAGTTTGTGTGTGACCAGCAGTAACAGCCTGGTTGATCAGACCCTGCTCCACCACGAGGCCTGGTCTCAAACAGGGCTGCGGAGACATTGACCCCTGAAACTATCTCCAGGTAAACACCAGGTGGGCGAATGGTATCAACAAATTTTGTTGAGAATAAGGAAAAGTTGAGAAAACCTAGGAACTAAATTGATTTAACAGTCAAAAAGAGGAGCAGATAGTTAATAGATGGAGATTAAAGGTATCGGGAAGATGAATGAAATATTTTGATTAACTGTAAAATGTTGATTAAGATAGGAAGCTGTGATTTCGTGAATTTAGCAGGGAGGTATAACATCTTGTATGAGTGAGGAAGACCCAGTTGTGAGTGTAGGAAAGGTGCATGAAGCAGTGAGCAAAATGAAAGGCAGTAAAGCACCTGGGATTGAAGGAATTAAGTTAGAAATGTTAATAACAGATGCAGATATAGTTTTAGAGTGGTTGGTGCTTTTATTTAATAAATGCATGAGAGAAAGCGTGCATATTTCCGGCAGGATTGCAGATAAATAAAGAGGCTTTAGGAAGGGTAGAGGGTGTAGACCAAGTATTCACAGTGAAACATATAGGTGAACAGTATTTAGATGAGGGTAAGGAGGTTTTCGTTGCATTTATATATTTGGAAAAGGCGTATGGCAGGATGGATAGGGAGGCAGTGTTACAGATGTTGCAAATGTATGGAATACGAGGTAGATTACTGAAAGCAGTGAAGAGATTTATCGAGGATAGTGAGACTCAGGTTAGTGTATGTAGAAACGAGGGAGATTATTTCCCAGTTTATCAGAGTTTAACACAGCTCCTTGATAATATGAAAGATCACAAAAGCTTTTGGAATTCTACAATTATTTCACAGTGGTTGTTTTGCATATTGTGATATTACCTGTTTACTGTGATCTTATTTACACACACACAAACACACATACGCAATTTAAATTTGAATGCCGGTGTTTTTACCAGAAGTTGTGTGAGGGAGGGTAGCAAGCAGCTGGTCAGGCTGCTGGCGGCAGTATTGACAAAAATAATAATAAAAAAAATAGCATATTTAAAGGGTCAAGGCTGTGACCTCATAAAAATAAATGCAAATATCTGGTCGGTTAAGGGAGCAGTGCAGTGATAAGGTCACAAATGAGTGATACAGTGAATAATGAAAGAAAAACATTTAATTATAATCCCCAGCAGTTGTTGTGACTATAGTTAATATCATCATGTTATGATTATGACCATAATACTAAAGAAAAATGAATGAATACCAACTTATTAAAAAACATATGGATGATAAAAGCTACGGAGAGTGTTATAAACTGAGGGAGTATATAGAAGACACTACCAGGATGAACCTCCTTTACTGTGCAGACATCACCTGCCTGTGTGTGAGAACAATTTTTGTTGGTTTCTGAAGTCTCAGAGTGTCTCGCCCTGCTGGTTGTATGATCTACCATCACTGTCTCCCTGAGTGCCAGGAGATAGATAGGGGTAGGTAGCCCTGACAATATTTAGTAAGTTATTTAAAAATCTTCAGAGAACCTGTGTAGCCTAGTGGCACCCCCCCCCTTTCTCAAAGAACGACAAGCTCGTAAACACGCACGCACACGCACTCGCACACGCGCTCGCACACACACACACACACACACACACACACACAAACGCAGTAAGCATCATAGAAGTAAATATTAGTATATATTAATAAGGAATAGAGTGAGAAATATTTCTGTAAGTTTCAAAAGAATAGCGTAGCCTAGCGTAATAAAGTGACCCTTTCCTTTTTTCATAGACAGAGACACACGTAAACGAACACACACACACATATATAGGACAGTGACTCCAGTAATAAAATTACCCCTCTTCTCAAAGACAATGAGACAAGTGTGTAAAAGCAGGCATGCGAGCGCACACACACACACACACACACACACACACACACACAGACGTGGGTGCACAAGGCTCCGAGAACCTTAGTGTTATTAAGGCGTGCAGTAACTGCTAGCAGTAATACGTGGTAGTGACAATGTCAGCGAGTGACAACCTAAGTTATTAGTTAAAAAAGCCGAGGGAAAGTCTGAAATCATTAATATTTCAAAGTGCCAAACCGTTATGGGCCTAGTAGGCACCTGTTGCCACACAGATTCAAATATACAAAGATCAAAGTGAGTGTGGAAGCTGATATTCAAGAATTACGAGAGATTGGTTAACAAGTGAAATGTGGGGCACCATGCAGTGAGAGTGAAGAAGTTAATAAGCAAAAAGAGAAAGGAAAAATAATATATATATAACAAGGGAAGGTGGCAGGACTAGGCCTGCTGAAGCAGTGACGTCACAACAGTTGTGTGCCATTATACATATTAAGTGTAACACCGAATGTGAAGTGTATTCTATCATAAGTGAAAAATGAAATCACTTGAGGAACGAGGGATGTATGAGCAAATATGGTTATAAACACCACGGGTGAAGGATTTTCAAAATAGTGATAGAAGGCCTATGTACGATGACTACGTCATGAGCATCTGGCAACTTGTCATCGCGCCGCTGCCAGCACAAGTATTGCTCACCTATTGTGGTTGCATGTCAGATTCTGATCTCTGCATCACTGTTAGATACTGGTCACTCACTCTTGCAAGCTATTACCAGAATTAGAGTAGAAATAGCATAGACAAGGTGAAGACAGGGTTGACCAGAGTGGAAATAGTAAAGCAGTCTAGTGAGGCGTAACGTCAGACACTTGAAGAAGCTGAGACAAACTAAATTTTACAACCTAGTTACTTTCTGTATTTTATAAGTAGAATTGACAAGTGTTAGAATTACTATTGGTAAGTTTCAGAATTACTGGTATTTTTTTTTTACACAGGGTTTGACAAGGTTAGGTTAAGGATCCCTAGCTTTATTGACAATCTATTTGCAGGTTAAGGATTCCTAACTTTATTGGCAAGCTAAGAGCTGGTACATACATCAGCTCATTTGAAAGCATTTTTATTGTTATGAGACATACAAGTAGGGAACAGGATGAAGTTGGAGCCATCTGTGGGCCATCATTTTCATTTGATCAACTGACTTTATCTCGTTGACATCATTATGCTGTACGAATGTGTTCCATACTCGAGTCATCCTCCGTATATATGATCTCAGATGGGGTGATGTTCTGGAGAAGGGTACAGCCAGAGTGAAGTTGCTGCTTTCTGCCCGTCTTGTGGCATAAAAGCTTGTTTCACGCTGTCCTCGAAGTGGATCCAAGTGTGGTACTTTTACAATATTGGCCTTGTACATAACAGTAAGGCCACCCAAATCCCTCCTATGTTGAAGGCTCTGCTGAAATGACAGATCAATCCAGGATGGGTCCAGGCGAGAGATGAGACGTCTTGCTCTGTTCTCTACTCTGTCAAGCAGTCGCAGATGAGAGGGGGTGGCAGGCAAGCCAAGAAAGTGGAGCATACTCAAGGTGTGAGCATACTAGTGCCTCGTGCAGAATCTTGCAACCTCTTACTGCCAAGCAGATGCAAGATACGGTGAAGTGCTGTAAGCTTCCTGGCTGCCTTGTTTGCAAGATTTACAACATGGTTCTTCATGGTCAGTTTGGAATCAAATTTCACCCCAAGGATATCAACTTCTCCAGGAGCCAACACCCTCCCATTCATCCTTAATACTGCACCAGCATTACCATCATGGTGCCTAGAGACCATCATCATTTGCGTTTTCTCAGGTGCAAATGTTACTTGCCATCTATTTCCCCAAGCTGATATAGCTCTTAGCTTAGAGCAGCTTAGAGCAGCTGGCATTTCTTCTCTTGGATAAGTGAATGTCAGTGTACAGTCGTCTGCATGTGATTCTGGGATGAGATGAAGAAGGTCGTTGAAGTAGACATTCCATAACAATGGTCCCAGCACGTTTCCTTGTGGAACACTTGCCCCAATAGGATGTCTTGCTGATTCCGTTCCATTGAGAACTACACTTAGAGATCTACCATGAAGGTAATCACTGAGGAGGCATAGCGTAGAGCCTGCAATTCCCAGTGCTTGAAGTTTTGCTAAGAGGTCCTGGTGCCACACCTGGTCGAGAGCGCCACCAATGTCCAGTGCTACCACACTTTAGATTCATCCAGTGACTGGTGTCACTTAGTGGAGAGGTTTAACAACAGATCAGCAGCAGAGTAACCTTTCCTGAAGCCATATTGACGATCACAAAGTAGTGAGTGGTAGTCAAGGAGTGACACTGGTCTGTAGTTGCTGATTTCTGCTCTGCTCTTCTTTTTGTTAACAGGGACTACATTTGTCTCTTTCCACAGAGAGGGCCATTTACACTGTAATAGGCAGTGCTTAAAGATGCGAGTTAGAGGTGCTGCTAGCTGGTCTGCACATCTTCTCAGCAATCTTGGGCTCAACTTGTCTGGGCCCACAGCCTTTTCTTGGTCAAACGATTTAAGAAGGAAATGCACCTCCTCCTGCCTTATTGTCACCACCGACAGTTTTGACACAGTTCTTGCAGCTAGCAAAGGAGGGTCCCTTGCTGAATCAGGAACTTACATTTTGGTAGCAAAGTGTTCAGCAAAGAGGTCCGCCTTCTCTTGACTACTAGTAGAGGTGGTCCCATCCTGTCGATTTAGAGGTGAAATAAGTTCATCAGGCAGATAACCTTGTCTGTCCTTGACCAGGGACCACCAGGTTTTGGAGCTTACCCTGCCTGATGCTAGCTTTCTTTTAGTGTCCACCTCCAATACCGTCGCCATGCTTTGTACTTAGCAGTAGCAGCCTCTCTAGAACGAAAACCAAACCAATTCTGATCTGTAGGCTTCGTCACATATTGCCGGTGAGGAATGTGTTCTTGTTGTAGATTAAGGATGTGTCCAGTGAAGGCTTTCACTCGGTTGTCAACATCCCCTTGGAGAAGAGCATTCCAATCGGTGGTGGCGAGCTCAAAGCAAAGGGCTGGCCAATTACCTCTTTCCCAAAGCCAGGTCGTGCGTGTGGACTCCTCACCTCGTTCTGTTGGGATCTTAAGTGTCGTAAAAACAGCCTTGCGGTCAGACGATCCAACGTAGCCGAGGGGTTGACAAGTGACTATGCCTTCAGCCAGATCACTCACTACTGGGTCAAGGGAGGAGAG